>NC_079451.1:53006238-53011238 GCF_903798145.1 Danio aesculapii | reverse complement strand
CTTCATTCGACCGGTGTCTGTGTGTGTCTCTGTGTGTGTGTGAGACTTTTTTTCTGTTAGTGGGCGGGGCCGCAGGTTTCAAATCTCCCGGGTTTGCGAGCCCAACTACTTGTGTTTCGTAGCTGCGTCATCGCGAAACACCTAATAACTCGTTATCAAGACGACTCGTTTGAAGCACTATGAGTCGACTCTTTTATAGATGAATCAATAGTTTTAAACACTGTACACTTTCAGATTTAAGCCTTAGCTGGATTTTTCACTTCACTTAGAGCTGTGTGACACACTACATGGAAGAGCATTTTCAAAAACCCATAATATGGGCTCTTTAAAACTAAAAAGATGAAACTATGGCCAAACGTCTTGCAGAGCTGCACAAGCTCTACTACTCCATGAGCACCACAGCAGCTGCTCAGGATACACTGAAAAGTGTACCATGCAAAACTGTTGCACACAATTTATTTGAGTTGAATTTAAACAAACAAATTAAATGTAATAATGTTCAACTTAATTTGTTTGTTTAAATTCAGCCCAAATAAATTGTTTACAACCACTCAACGTAAAAAATGAGTAAATCCAAGGAATCATCTTTGAATAATCTTTTTCAGGATACGGCCTGGTCCAGGATTATGGAAACCTTGGGATCATCGCTTCACAGGTCTTTGATCACATCAGTGGCCCAGTATAATCTCTGGGGGCCTCGGGATGAGTATCCCCAGGTGGAAATAGAGAATAAAGATAATGACTTGCCTAATTACCCTAACTTTACCCTAATTACCCTAGTTAAGCCTTTAAATGTCACTTTAGATATTCTTCAAGACACTTCTATACAGCTTAGTCTAATATTATGTGCTGTCATCATGACAAAGAGAAAAGACATCAGTTATTAGAGATGTTATTAAAACTATTATGTCTAAAAACATGTTGATGAAATCTCTCTGCTAATCAGAACTTGGGAAATATTTTTAAAAGAATTAAAATTTCACAGGAGGGCAAATAATTTTGCCTTCATCTAAATGCAGGAAGACATTTTCCCCAATTTTGTGTCTTCTCAAGCCAAAGTTGCACCCTTGCTCAGAGGATTCAGAAAACACACAGCAGATTCCCACTAAACACTGCAATCCTCCTCCGCTTTAATGAGAAGCTGTAGATCTGAGGAGTGTTTAAGAGACGCAGGTACAGCAGCAGGTGGATGTGGAGCAGAGCCAACAGTCTGTTCACGGCGAGAGAAACACACTTCAGCAGACGAAAACACAGACGAATGACCGACTGAGCAACCAGAACACACTGGATAGAGACCGTCTTAGTAAAGAATTAAATTTGTTGGATATATGGAGACATGATAAACCAAATGTACTCTTGTTATTCCAGCACTTATTCGCGTATAGACTATTTTTTGGTTTCAACTGTAAATATAGTAGTGTGGTAATGTCGGACCATGCAGCTACTGTATGTCACTCTCTTATACAGATGCTAAACTAGTGAGGGCGTAGACTGAGTGATTGACAGCTGATATTAATCAACCCATTCGCATTCAGTGCTAGAGCAGTGAGCCAATCAGAAGAGCATGAACACAGGGCAGGGATTGCGGGATTTGTTCACTGCAGCAAGCTGACATGATGACTGTTTTAAACTATTCCTGAGCGCTGAGTTTCACAATTCAGGTGCAAAGATGCGTTCTGCATCTGTTTATTTTATTCTCCAGATCTGAGCTGAACTATCTGCTGCTGCTTTCAGTATATGGCAATAAATGTCCTGTAAAATGGCATTCAGACTTACATTATCAGCATTTAACACTGAATAAAGCACATGAGCTGTACCTGAGCTGATCAGTGTCAGTTTTCTGTTGTTCACCTGTGGGAAATCTAATATATCAATTCGAGATGTTGGTTAGGACAAAAACTCCTTTTAATATGGAGAATATTCCCTCTATCGGGTGCCGTTGCTTTTATGTAGAACACTTTTAAATCACTCACTCCTGTTCTCAATCTGGCAACCTGCGCTTGTGTTTGTTTTGATCAGGAGTGCAATACCTAGTTCAACCACTGGGTGTCAAACTGACATACTGCACCTTTAACAAAAAATGTGTGTGATGGGACGCATTAATGGACAAGACTACAACATGGCACAAATCATTATTGAATAAAGCAGCGTTTCCATCCAATGAGAAACAGAAGAGAAGAAAATCATCAGCCCCTGCTGCTCCTGCACAGATATCACTGAGAGAAGTGGAGTTTGCTGCACTGTTGGGATTCTCCACTGTGGTGTTTGTTCTCCTCTAATAAATGAGCTGCGCATCAGAAGACAAAACGTAATGAACGCGGTGGCTTTTGGAGGCGTGAGACAGGAGGGCAGACAGACGCTCAAGACAGTTCTGGAGGGAAAAATAATAGAAGGAGAAGAATACTGAAGCACTGTGAGGATGGACTGTCAGAGAACTGAGGCCTTTTACAATCAGCACAACAACATTTCACATCTGCAACAATGGAGAGCTGAAAACCAACATTAATGAAGCAAAGACCCTCACACACACATTTATATCTGCAGACCAACATTAATGACACAAAGACCCTCACACACACATTTATATCTGCAGACCAACATTAATGACACAAAGACCCTCACACACACATTTATATCTGCAGACTAACATTAATGACACAAAGACCCTCACACACACATTTATATCTGCAGACCAACATTAATGACTCAAAGACCCTCACACACACACATTTATACCTGCAGACCAACATTAATGACACAAAGACCCTCACACACACATTTATATCTGCAGACCAACATTAATGACACAAAGACCCTCACACACACATTTATATCTGCAGACTAACATTAATGACACAAAGACCCTCACACACACATTTATATCTGCAGACCAACATTAATGACACAAAGACCCTCACACACACATTTATATCTGCAGACTAACATTAATGACACAAAGACCCTCACACACACATTTATATCTGCAGACTAACGTTAATGACACAAAGACCCTCACACACACATTTATATCTGCAGACCAACGTTAATGACACAAAGACCCTCACACACACATTTATATCTGCAGACTAACATTAATGACACAAAGACCCTCACACACACATTTATATCTGCAGACCAACATTAATGACACAAAGACCCTCACACACACATTTATATCTGCAGACCAACATTAATGACACAAAGACCCTCACACACACATTTATATCTGCAGACTAACATTAATGACACAAAGACCCTCACACACACATTTATATCTGCAGACTAACATTAATGACACAAAGACCCTCACACACACATTTATATCTGCAGACTAACATTAATGACACAAAGACCCTCACACACACATTTATATCTGCAGACCAACATTAATGACACAAAGACCCTCACACACACATTTATATCTGCAGACCAACATTAATGACACAAAGACCCTCACACACACATTTATATCTGCAGACCAACATTAATGACACAAAGACCCTCACACACACATTTATATCTGCAGACCAACATTAATGACACAAAGACCCTCACACACACATTTATATCTGCAGACCAACATTAATGACACAAAGACCCTCACACACACATTTATATCTGCAGACCAACATTAATGACACAAAGACCCTCACACACACACATTTATATCTGTCAAACCAACATTAATGACACAAAGACCCTCACACACACATTTATATCTGCAGACCAACATTAATGACACAAAGACCCTCACACACACATTTATATCTGCAGACCAACATTGACACAAAGACCCTCACACACACATTTATATCTGCAGACCAACATTGACACAAAGACCCTCACACACACATTTATGTCTGCAGACCAACATTAATGACAAAAAGACCCTCACACACACATTTATATCTCGCTGAATCTACAGCACTGAAGTGCAGATACTAAAGAAGCACAGGAGCACACTTTTTTTGACTGATAAATATGAATTTGCAGCTGAATTGTTAGCGGTGCTAAACAGCATTTCCAGTTGTTTACATCCTTGTTTAGGTCTTTGCCACACCATACCGTTAACATTAGACGTTATGCATGTAATAGATAAATTTTAACAAATAAACACACTTACAGGATACGTCTCACAATTCACAGCTTCTGCTATTATGGTTGGAGCTGCTCTTTCTCTGAGGAGCTTTTAGCCGAATCCAGCACTGAACTGGGAGAGATTCTGGAAGCTGTCCTTTGTCAAATGCTAGAGCTATTTTTTATAATTAATTTGTAACTTAATTAAAATTAAACTGTAAGCACTTCTCTCTTTGTGTCGTGTCCTTTGGAAGCCCAAATACAGAAACAGAAGAAGCTCTGTGAAAATAGCAATGTTTGGACACCATTTTAGCCTACTCTGCAATAACATTACTGCACCTCTGGCCACACCCCTTCGCTGCGCGGAGTGTGTGCGCGTGGTGAATGCACGTAACCTGAAGGGTTTTTGATCATTAAACCAGATGTCTGAAGCAAAAAGGAGGGATGAGGAGTCAGAGAGGTAAAGACTTAATAAACCTAATTCTCTGCCATGTGTCAAGTCAACAGATAATTCTATAACACATCTTTTTTTTTTGTATTTTATTGAATTGTCTATAGAATTTCATTCAGATTAAATTAAGATTTATGCAAAAGATTTCTTAAATGGTCTTAGCATCACTTCAGTTGTGTCTAAACATTGTTTTCCAGTTACATTTCAGATTATTTATTTAGAATAATAATTGTATAATAACCAGAATACTTTTATTTATAATAAATATATATATATATATATATATATATATATATATATATATAAATATAAATATATATATATATATAAATATAAATATATATATATATATATATATATAAATATAAATATAAATATATATATATATATATATATAAATATAAATATATATATATATATATAAATATAAATATATATATATATATATATATATATATAAATATATATATAT
>NC_079451.1:52968738-53003738 GCF_903798145.1 Danio aesculapii | reverse complement strand
AACACACAACCCATAAAACATGACACACAACACAACTCTACACAAGACAACCCTCAAAACACAACATCTCACAACACAAGGCACACAACACAACTCTATACAACACACAACCCACAATGCAACATGCACGACACACACAACTCTACACAACACCAATGAAGTGCCTCTTCAATAACACATGAATATTAAATCAATGTCATTACATCAAGATGAAGTTTCAGATCTACATCTTCAGGTGTTGAGCAGGGTTATTGTGCGCCTGCTTTAAACACTCACCGGCCACTTTATTAGGTACACCTCACTAGTACCACGTCGGACTTCCTTTTGTCTTCAGAACTGCTTTAATCCTCCATGTCAGAGATTCAACAAGCTACTAGAAATATTCCTCAGAGATTTTGCTCCATATTGTCATGATAGCATCACACAGTTGCTGCAGATTTGTCGGCTGCACATCCATGATGCCAATCTCCCGTTCCACCACATCCCAAAGGTGCTCTATTGGATTGAGCTCTGGTGACTGTGGAGGCCATTTGAGTACAGTGAACTCATTGTCATGTTCAGGAAACCAGTCTGAGATGATTGGAGCTTTATGACATGGTGCGTTATCCTGCTGGAAGTAGCCATCAGAAGATGGAGACACTGTGCTCATAAAGGGATGGACATGGTCAGCAACAATACTCAGGTAGGCTGTGGTGTTGACAACATGCTCAATTGGTACTAATGGACCCAAAGAAAATCTCCCCCACACCATTACACCACCACCACCAGCCTGAACCGCTGATACAAGGCAGGATGGATCCATGCTTTCATGTGTATGTGTGTGTGTGTGTGTGTGTGTGTGTGTGTGTGTGTGTGTGTGTGTGTGTGCGTGTGTGTGTGTGTGTGTGGTTGCTCGCATATGTGCCAGTGATCATTCAAAGTGATGGATGCACACACACCACTCTCTCTCACACTCACTCACCCACACACGCACTCAATCTCTTTCTCTCACACACACACACACATGCTCACTTACTCAATGTTTCTTGCTCGCACACACTCAGACATGCACACATACACTCTTAAATATACACACTCACTCACACACTCATACACACACTCTTGCTTGCTCACTCACACACACACACTCTCGCTTGCTTGCACACATACATACACCCTCTTTCACTCACACACACACACATAAAACATGAACTCAAACTCTCGCTCGCTTGTGTACACACGCACACCCACATTCACTCTCTCTCTCTCTCTCTCTCTCTCACACACACACACACACACTGCTGTAATGAGCTATTGATCTGCTAAATGAAGGAATGTGCTCCGATATTGTAAGCCGCTCTGCTCAGCTCTGACACACACACACACACACACACACACACACACACACACACACTCTCTCTTATCTGTCCGACCATGAAGGAGTGTGATAAACAGAAGCAGGTCTGAATGTCACTCATCAGCCGGCGAGTCTTTATTCTCCTGATATCAGACACAACATCAGCATCACCAACAGGTGTGTGTGTGTGTGTGTGTGTGTGTGTGTCTGAGAATATCAAAGCCGTCGTCTGCGTTTAGTGTTTGTGTATGCGTGGCTATCTGATTGTGGTCAGTGAAGTGCTGTAAAACACACAGACACAGGATATTTACACTACATGATCTAAAAGCGGCTCTAAAACGAGTCCCGCTCACATTAAGAACAGACTAAACACACTTCCTGCATGCAGAAGATTCCACCAATTGATCTGCGCACACAAAGCAGGGGCGTTTTAGATTTAGAAACGGCTGCTACGCACAAATTTAACATTTTGGTCATTTAATTCAATTTTTTATTCATTTTCTTTTCCGCTTAGTATCTTATTTATCAAGCGGTCACCACAGCGGAATGAACCGCCAACTATTCCAGCATATATTTTACACAGCGGATCTCTTTCCAGCTGCAACCCAGTACTAGAAAACACCCATACGCACTCATTCTCACTCCCACACACACACACGCACACACACATATACTACATTCCCCTATAGCGCATGTGTTTGGACTGTGGTTACTAGTTTTGTAAATGTTTGGTTGTTTATTTACTGCTCATCATTTATAACTTCATAGCAGGATTAATATAGATAAAAACATATTACATAATAAAAAACTTAAAGAGCCCCTGTTTTACATTATAAAAGGGTCACATTTTGGTTTTGGGGGTCTCCAACAACAGGCTGATCTGCATGTAAGGTCAAAAAAACCCTTTCATTATCTTATAATATGCGAATATTTTTACCTAATTATCCCAGCGACTCAGTGTGTGTTCAGTGTTTAGTGATTCATTTGTTCCCAAACCCCTCCTCAGCGCGGAGCTAATCTGCGCTGATTGGTTGACTGGATTCAGCGCGAGAGAAAAACACCCACCATAGCTACTTAGGGCTGGGCAATAGGGCAAAAGAAATGATCATGACAATTTTTTCAGTCGATATGGATAATTATCACAATAAATGTCAAATCTTTATATCTATCAATTTTATAGGACTTTCAGCACACCAGTCACTGTGCAGCTGATTTTTTTTTGTGAAATGTTTCAGCTGTCTGACAATATAAATAATAAACAAAACAATCTTAATTCAGCACATACTGTTCAGGTTTTCAACAACCTAAGACATACATACATACATACATCCATACATGCATACATGCATACGTGCATACGTGCATTCATACATACATACATGGCCTGAGGGTAGCAGAGAGAAACGTCTATGGCTTGGTTGGCTGGAGTCGCTGATGATTCTCTTGGGTGAGTTAATGCTGACAGAATTTTCCGTTTTGGATGAACTTTCCTTTTAATGGTGAATTTAGAGTGAAATGTCCTTTATTATATTTTATTTAGGGATGCTAACGATTACTTGATGATCGATTGATTGTCAATAACACTTTAATCGATAGACCTCATCGATGACTGATTAATGTAATGTAATGTGTTTTTATTTATTGCCATGTCAGCAACCAAGGCTATTTTCATGGCAAGAACATTTCAATAATAAATAATCATTTTCTTTTTGGCTTAGTCCCTTTATTAATCTGGGATCACCACAGCGGAATGAACCGCCAACTTATCCAGCATATGTTTTACACAGCGGATGCCCTTCCAGCCACAACCCATCACTGGGAAACCCATAGACACTCATTCACACACATACATACATACAGCATGGACATTTTACCCGTGGGCCCTACTTTGGGCACTGCTGATCTAAATGAATAAAATCTTTCTAAATAGAGCTATTCAAATCATCTGGTGAAATTATATTCATGCCACAATTAGGGTTGGGTTACGAAACCCGGTACCATAACTGTAACCGGTATGCACCAGTCCGAATCAGCATATGAATTTCAGTGCCACTGGTGCTGCGACAAGGATGTAAGAAGCATCAAAGGGTGCATCAAAGTACACGTTGAGTTACACCATCTCGAAACATTTAATACCAAACAACTCTGAGGGACAAGGACAGCGTTGACGATGTTAGGCATTTGTTCTTGTTGCTTAGGAAATGCACGTACGTAGGCAATGTGTGCAGTGCGGGGCATCCGGTGAGCGACACATGAAACACACATGATTGCGTTCATCATATTTGCTTAAACTAAGCTTTCTAAAGTGTGGCTATATTTTACAAGCAAAGATTCTGACACAGCAACATGCAGCAGACGCTTTACAAGAGTGAGTGTAAGGGGGAAACACGTCAAACTGAATGACATTTGAGCGCACAGAGAATCAACTTAAAGGCAGAGGAATGCAGAGGAATCTTTGACTGCCTGCGATATCATCTGAGACTTTCACAGAGTACGTTTACATGAACACCAATACTCACCAAGTTTAACATGACTCCGACAATACTCTGATAAAGAGTCTATCATGTGAACAGCCATTTTTGATGACACCCACGTCCTGAAATGTGAAGGATTTTTCTTTTCTATTGGGCGAGCGCTATTAAATTCCACTAAAACAACACTCTTCCATCAGTCCTTACTTCATATTCTCATCTAATACCTCAGTTCATCACGGGGGCATGAACAATATGTTGCTGAATAGTAGTGAAACTGCCAAACTGCATTTAAAGTCGACGAATTGAATATGAAACACCCAAAATTACATGAAACTCCAGAGGAAACGTGGATACCCTGTGACACAATGAGATTAATTAATCTATGTGCTATAACATGTAAAGGGAACATTCGAAAAGCAGCTCATGTGAACACCTTAATCAAATTATTGCCTTATTCAGATTAAGGCAAATCATTAGATTACTGATGTCCATGTAAATGTAGTCACAAGTACTGCTGGGCGGTATATCGGGTTCATATATCGATATGATTCCCCAACACGATGCGGGATTATCTAATATCGTGCATATCGATATGGTTTGAGGCCACACGTGTGCATTCTGCGTGAAACAGACCACTCCAAGGTATCACGCGAGCTCCGCTTGCACGAATGAGCGCATTCGCAAATGAATGATTCACTTCCTGAGTCAAACAAAAGATTTGTTCAAAATGAACGAATCATTCAAGAACGACTCATCACTGATGCGACATAGAGGAACCTGCAGTGCCGGTGTTCGAAATCTGACTCCCCCTCATGTGCACACACGTCACACAGCGCCTGCAGCCGTCACAGCGGTTTATCAGAAACCTTTTATCCATCATTTCTTCCACGATCGACAGCAAGAACAAACACAGAAGCCTTGTCAAATCGGCACCTGAATGTGTTCAAGAGAATTAAAAACCCCAAAATGAGCTGAATTTATAGCGCATTTCCAAAGTGAAAGCAGCTCATATTGACTGATTATCAGTTCAGTATTTATTACAGGACGCTCTCTTCTTTACATTTACATCATCACACGTTTAGCTCTGCGTTCTGCTCTGTTATAATGACCAGCGTTTCATCACAGCACTCTACTAAACTATTTCATTACTCCTCATATCTACAGTCTATTCGCTTTCATCTCCTTATTCAATATTTAGTCAAACAAGTTGAGTCAAAACAAAAGAAAAAGTGCAGGGTTTTTAACATGGAGTGAAAGACTTCTCTTTAGATATCTTCGTTATGTGCACTGTTTAATAATTGTGCACAATACATACATGTAAATGGCGGTTCATTCCGCTGTGGCGACCCCAGATTAATAAAAGGGACAAAGCCGAAGAGAAAATGAATGAATGAATGAATACATGTAAATGTGTAACTATAAAACATTTACAGCTGATTTAATCGTCTGTAAATCACACAACTGTGGTGTACAGGATTACTTATAACAACACTGTAATGGTGACATAAAATACTGTGTGTTTCATATTTACATTCAGTGTGCTTCTTTTCTATCCTACAATACTTTTAGTTGTGTTACTATTTAAGTGTGCTGCTTTATTGCTCTGACGATGTGGCTGTGTTTTCTATGGTTCTGTTTACTTTGTTATGTGCACAACAGCACAGTAGAGCTGTGTATAGTGTTAAACAGGAGAAAATCCTGTACTGTTTTTATTTATCAAAGATTTTGTGCAGCGGTTACTTATTGTGCAGCTGTTTATTTGTAAACAGGAAGGGAAACCCCTGTGTTTGAATTATATTTTGCTCAAAAAACGTTCAATAATGTTTTAATAAAGGCTTTAATAAAGGCAACTTTTCAAGCTGTTTGGACAGACATATGTGCATGTATGGTGTATAGACCGTCATATTGGGGTGATATAAACACACACAGTGCTTTTTTCTCAATTTAACAACATAAAAAACGGTGGACCAATTGGAGCGGTTTTCAGATCGACCGCAACTTTACGTAGGAGAGCGGTCCCCCCCGCCCACCAATATTGATTGACAGGCGCATCATCATATCCTCAGTTTGTTGATTCACGTCCGCCATTTTCAGCGTGAGTGGAAGCGATATCACTAAAGGAACACGCTAGCTCTATTTTTAGATGCAAGGCTCATTGGGCTCAACACAAGATCAATATTCTCCACATTATCGCTCTAATCAGAATTATTGGTTGTATCTTTAGGTAGGTTTGCAAACATGTGTACTTCTCATTGAGTCTACCTTATACTTCAGCCTTTTGCATTTCTCGCTATCCCAGAAGCTCCCTGTGATCTTAACTAGCATGCGTTTTAGAGATCTAAACATCGGTTTCTATCAGGGTACACTCAAGTCGACGGCTGGGCACCGCGGACCGCTGCAGAAACCGATGTTTAGAATTCTAAAATGCGTGGCGCGACGATTCGGGACACTTCATGTTTCTGCCGCGCCACAGAGAGTGTCTGGTGTGCCGTGTCGCGGCTTCGAGCGGCGCATCCGGTGCCTCAGTCAAAGTTAATTCAGTGTGTGTGGTTATTAGTTTCTGTGTACAAGCTCGGCACTTGAAACTAGCACACAGTTGGCTGTAAAACTGTACAAAGACACAAATGATTTTGTACTCTCTGCTTGGTCTGTGTCCGAGTCATACATGTACGACTGAATGCTGATCCTCTCGCTCCTTCTCCGTCTGCCCGTCAGACTGTTGCAAACGCAGAGCGGGTGAGCTCATGGCCCCGCCCCCTTGTTACATTGGGCGGGAAGCCGAAACTAATTTACATGTGAAGCAACACACCCATAAATCAGCGAGCTGTGGCCCCGCCCCCAACATGACACTTTTTAACACATTATAATAAACAAATCTGAATTGTGTTTTAAACTGAACCTAAACTGGCACACTCAGAACAACCAGAATATTAATATTACATCATAAAAAAGAGGTCAACTATGTGCCCTTTAACTCTAAAGTAAACATTTATGGGAAAATACCGGATATATACATCGTATACCGTCAGTCCTCCTAAAAGTACCGGGATATGATATTTTGCCCATATCACTTATCACATATCATCTTCTGTTGTGTTCAACCATGTGTAAAACCATGAGAGAGAGTTTCCAATTACTTAGGACTGCCTTAAATAAAACTACATGATAATCACGTCAGTATTTGATGTCAGATATGAGAATGTAAAAGAATAAACAAATGAAGAGATCAGCTGCTGCTTGCATGATAATTTCATCCTGACTGGAGTAATAAATACTAAATAAATAAAAAGCAAATCTCAAAAGCAGAATAACTGACTTTAGCATTGTTTTTTCAGATAAACAAGTATGCTCACTCATGTTTCTTAAAGGGGTGGTCCACCATGTTATTATATTTTAAACTTTAATTTGTGTGTAATGTAGCTGTGTGGACATAAACAACACCTCTGAATGTAAGACAAACGTTTAATAATGTTTTAATAAAGGCTTTAACTCTCAAGTAACCATTTATGGGAAAATACCGGATATATATATCGTATACCGTCATTCCTCCTAAAAGTACCGGGATATGATATTTGGCCCATATCGCCCAGCCCTAGTCACAAGCCCCAATCCTAGGAAAAAGGTGTTTCCTGATTTTGATGACGGCCTTTCCACAGGTTAGTAGTAAGCTAATGTTAACTGCATAACGCACATCTTACATTCATGCTAACAAACAAATTATCAAAAGAAATATATTAATCCAATTTAAATATATAGAAATTATTTGATGAATACTTTAAACTTTAATTATATTTGTTCAATTAAAATATTTTGGTCAAGTCAAAGGTTTTCTAGAGTCATCCACCATAATTTTTTGCCTCAAAAGTATCGGTTCAGGCACAGAATCTGGCACCGGTACCGTTCCATTTAGCACCAGTATTGAAATAACCCCAAACCATACCCAAACCTAATTCCAATATATAAATCGCAGCAAAACAAAATATTGCAATATCAGACTTTCCAATATCGTGCAGCCTTACAAGAGAGGATAAATACACACCGGTAAATAAAACATTACACATTAAAAATGAAAGCTCTCAGTATTGCATATACATTTGTAATGAAATGTGACCTTGTTTGTGTAACTGATGTCCAGTCAGTGAAATCACCTGATGTGTGTTTACGTTTAGATGTTTACTGATAACATCCCCCCTGTGCTGTTTATTAGCATCATCCACAACAACAAACACAACACAAGCCGGTTACAGATTTATTAGACATTAAGACTGAAGGTCACCCGTCAAAAACAGCCACAGACCAAGACCATCATCATATACTAAAGACATTTGATGAGAAATGCAGAGAGAGAGAGGCTGCAGTGAGACACACACACTCACAAACACACACACACACACACACTTCAGTGCTGCAGTCTGATGCTGCACTGCACAATGCACACACCGTGGAGGAGCAACAAGCTGTTGAGCTCCTGCCGACACACACACTTTTATCACACTATAGGCGCTCCGAGATCAATAATGATGAAGATGATGATGATGATGATGATGATGGAATAGAATTAATTTATAATCATAATGCTGGCTGAACAATTTATAAACATTAGAAATGACACAAATGAGCAGAACGATGCGTGTGCACAGATGAGTCTGTGTGTGTGTGTGTGTGTGTGTGTGTGTGTGTGTGTGGTTTAAAACAACATGAGGAAGAAAAGGAAGAGCTGCACATCATCATCAGCTGATCCAAAGCTCACAGTAATAAACATTCACAGGGTAATGCAGTAAATGAGCTGATGATGAAAATCTGCTGCACGAGAGAGAGAGAGAGAGAGAGAGAGAGAGAGAGAGAGAGAGAGAGAGAGAGAGAGAGAGAATGGTGAAGAGTTCATGAGACTGTGCTATACGAGACAAAGACACAGACAGACAGATAGATAGACTGGTAGACAGACAGACAGACAGACAGACAGACAGACAGACAGACAGATAGATCGGATAGATCGGATAGATCAGATAGATCAGATAGATAGATAGATAGATAGATAGATAGATAGATAGATAGATAGATAGATAGATAGATAGGATAGATAGGATAGATAGGATAGATAGGATAGATAGGATAGATAGGATAGATCGGATAGATCGGATAGATCGGATAGATCGGATAGAACGGATAGAACGGATAGAACGGATAGAACGGATAGATAGATAGATAGATAGATAGATAGATAGATAGATAGATAGATAGATAGATAGATAGATAGATAGATAGATAGATAGATAGATAGATAGACAGACAGATAGATCGGATAGAACGGATAGAACTGATAGAACGATAGATAGACAGATAGATAGACAGATAGACAGACAGACAGACAGACAGATGAATAGACAGATAAAGAGATACATAGATAGATGGACAAACGGATGGATAGACAGACAGATGGAGAGATATAAAGACGGATAAACAGATGTATAGACACTAGGCATGGGATGATAACCATTTTCAAGGTATACTGCGGTCTGGAAAAGTCAAGGTTTTAAAACCGCCAACATTTTCTGCTCTACCATTCCTAAGGTCTGAGTAAGATTTGTTTATTTACATTTCTTTTCTTTTGTTTCAGCTTTTTAGGAAAACGGTATCTCCAGCAGAAAAAATATCCAAAGATGCCATTTTAACTTGTAAAGAAATCAGTGTTTTTGAAACTAATGAAGACAGCAGCCTGACATGTTTACTGCTCCAAAATATTATAAATGTTTCTTAAAATAAAATATAGTGTTTAAAAGGGATTTTGTTTTTGTTTTTTCAGGGTGTCCATGGAGTCTTAAAATGTCTTCCATTTCAAAAACTAAATTTAAGCCCTTAACAGTATTAAATTCACTGTAATGTGCTGTTGTGGGTCTTAAATACTTTTAAACAGGTCATCATTTTCACTAATTATCCATGTTAAACTATAGCCGATCAGTACTAACAACAGATCAATCTGAAAAAACATTTAAACAAAAGGAACATTTATTAACTATATAGCAATATGGTCTTCCTTACATCTGTTTAAAAGTTCTCCATGTTTTCATGTTTTTAATGAACAAATATATGATGTGCATAAATGATGTTTATTATAGCTTTTAAAACTTTAAGACATTCTGATTGTCTTTAATTTATTATTGTTTATACCACATTGCATTGGTCAGAAATATTCTGTCATGGTTTGATTTTCAGAAGACTTTTAGATTAGCATCTCATCGTGAGTGTCGATTAAATTAATGACATCAAACAATTACATTTTTTTAAATATAGCATAATTAAAATAATTTAGAAGTTAAAGATGTAGTTACCCTCAAAATAAATATTAACCTTGATTTATACCGCATAATTCTGAAGATATTTTATTAAACACTAAGGAACTAAATGACATTTTAAATAATGTATGTTGTGCATAAATTGTTTATTATAGCTTTTAAAACTTGTCTTTTTTTTAAAGAAAGGTTGTGATAAAAATATATATATATGTATATAACTAGAGTTTGCTTGTTTTGACACATTATTTAAAATATGTGGCTAAGAAATTGCAGAATTTAAAAAAATTCCACTGGTTATTACAGACAATTATTAGCATTTTGCCATGTGAAAGTCTGAAATTTCATTGATAATGGTCTTAAGAAGGTCTTAAAGTCTTAAATTTTATGTGATGAAACCTGCAGAAACCCTGTTTTTACCCAGACATTTAAAATGAATATATTGTAGAGCAGTAATCACAACACCGTGAAACCATCATATTTGATGCAAGGTTATCATACCGTAAGAATCTTATACACAGAAGGTCAGACATCTTATAGACAGAAGGACAGATAGAAGGATAAACAGATGAATAGACAGACAGATAAAATGGACAGACGGATGGACAGAGGGACGGATAGACAGACAAGAGGACAGACAGAGAGATGAACAGACAGATAGAGAGATGAAGAGACACGAACAGACAGACAGATGTATGGAGAGATAGACAGACAGATTATAGACAAATAAACAGACATACAGATAGATGGATAGACAGATGAATAGTCAGACAAAGGGATAGACAGAACGATAGATGAATGAACAGATGGACCGATAGACAGACAGATGGACAGATAGAGAGACATATTGACAGGTGGACAGACAAACGGATAGACAGACGGATGGATAGATGGACAGACAAACAGATAGATGGATGGACACAGACCAATGGATAGACAGACAGATGGATGGAAAGACAGATAGACAGACGGCAAAGACAGGCAGACAGACAGCAAGAGATACAGACAGACGGATGGACAGATGGAAAGAGAGATAGACAGGGGGCAGACAGACAAATGGAGAGATAGACGGATAGACAGACAGACAGATAAATGGATAGACAGGAAAAGGGATACAGACTGATAGACAGACGGACGGATAGACAGACGGAGAGACAGATGAATAGACACCAACAGACAGAGGGACGGATAGACAGACAGATGATAGACAAACAAACAGACAGAGATAGATGAATAGACAGACAGATAGATGGACAGACAGAGGGACAGACAGACGGAGAGATATACAGATGGATAGACAGATGCATAGACATATAGTAGTCAGACAAATAAACTGAACAATAGATGGACGGACAGATAGACAGACAGATGGATAGAGAGAGACAGATAGACAGATGAATAGACACAGACAGACAAATGGATAGACAGATGGGTGGACAGACAGACAGATGTAGAGACAGACAGATAGACAGATAGAGAGAAAGACAGATTAAGAGATGGAGAGACAGACAGATATACGGACAGACGGGTGGACAGACAAATGGACAGACAGACAGACACAGACAGACAGATGATAGACAAACAAACAGAGATAGATGATAGACAGATAGACATGAATAGACAGACAGATGGATGGACAGCCGAATAAACATGAACAGACAGACTGACATACAAATGGACAGACAGACAGATAAATGGACAGATAGACAGACATATAGACAGGTGGATAGACAAATGGATAGACAGACGGATGGATAGATGGACAGACAAACAGATAGATGGATGGACAGAGACCAATGGATAGACAGACAGATGGATAGATAGACAGACAGCCAAAGACAGGCAGACAGACAGACAGAGAGATAGATAGGGCGACAGACTGACAGAAAGACAGATAGACAAACAGACAGACAGATGGATGGATAGACAGATGAATAGACAGAAAAAGGGATACAGATTGATAGACAGACGAACAAACAGACGGATAGACAGACATATGGAGAGATATACAGATGGATAGACAGATGAATAGACACGAACGGAGAGATAGACGGGTAGACAAACAGATGACAGACAAACAAGCCGACAGAGATAGACAGATGAATAGACACAAATAGATGGACAGACAGACAAACAAACAGACAGATGGATAGACAGACAGATGAACAGACACAGACAGACAAATGTACGGACAGACAGACGGAGAGAAAGACAGATTAAGAGATGGAGTGACAGACAGACGTAGAGATAGACAGACATACGGATGGACAGGCAGCAAGACAGATGGATAAACAGTCAATCGGATAGACAGGCAGACAGACAGAAAGACAGATGGACAGACAGACAGACAGACAGAGAGAAAGACAGATGGACAGACAGACAGACAGAAAGACAGATGGACAGACAGACAGACAGAAAGACAGATGGACAGACAGACGGACAGACAGACGGAGAGAAAGACAGATTAAGAGATGGAGTGACAGACAGACGTAGAGATAGACAGACATACGGATGGACAGGCAGCAAGACAGATGGATAAACAGTCAATCGGATAGACAGGCAGACAGACAGAAAGACAGATGGACAGACAGACAGACAGACAGACAGACAGGGAGAAAGACAGATGGACAGACAGACAGACAGGCAGACAGACAGAAAGACAGATGGACAGACAGACAGACAGGCAGACAGACAAAAAGACAGATGGACAGACAGACAGACAGAGAGAAAGACAGATGGACAGACAGAAAGACAGATGGACAGACAGACGGACAGACAGACAGAGAGAAAGACAGATGGACAGACAGACAGATGGACAGACAGACAGATGGACAGACAGACAGACAGAACAGTGTGCTGAATGCTGCAATGAAACAGCCTCTGCAAATCCACCACAACGCAAAAACAAACACAACATCCCCATCACTGAGCACAGTCAGAACACACACACACACACACACACACACACACACACAAGCACATCAGCATTTCCATATTAATCTGAATTCAGCAATATTCTGAATAACCCAAACGCCACAGTTCAGCTGCCAGACACACACTTTCTCAATCCCACCGCTGGAAAAGGAGGCTTGTTGCATAAAAACACCTTTCCCATAAGACCCTCAGTAGAGGAATGAGCACTAGACGCTGTAGCCAAGCGTTGAAAACAAATCTGACTATAAACAACCCACTACGGAAGTGACGATCTTTAAGCAGAGAAGCTGACGTTAATGATCACTGCTATTGATGACTGTCTGGCTCTTTCAGTTTGATGTCAGTGTTGGAAAGCATTTATGAAGTCCTAAATATACTGTACATTATCATCAGGTGGCATTTAACTGCTCATAAAGCATCTGCAATCATCTGGGAAATAAGGTAAAGTCTAGATGGGATACGCAGCCGGCCGGATGTGCGATATGCACATTAATATAGCTGCATTTTTTAATGACACTGTATAACAATAATTAATATTTAATTATAATAATTAATAATACATAAAATGATTGAACTTAATTATTCATAATATATTGACTGATCAAAAGTCAAATAAAGACAACCAACCTTGCTTCACACACACATATAGTATATTAACACACATATATGAACACGCAAACGCGTATACATGCCTAAATTATCAATATATACACATAAACACATATATACACTATATATACACAAAAGGATTCATAATCAACAACGCTATTTTTTTTATTGATCAGGGGTCAAATAGTGGGAACCAGCCTTGCTACACACACATATGAACACACAAAAGTGTACACATGCACAAATTATTCATATATTCACATATAAACACATATACACCTAAATGAAAACAGATGAAGACTTAATTTTAGTGTTAAATGTTGGACATAAAATGATTTAACTTAATTATTCATAATATATTGACTGATCAGAAGTCAAATAAAGACAACCAACCTTTCTTCACACACACATAAAGTATACAGTATAAACACACAAAAGCGTATACATATATACACACATAAACACATATATATCAAAATGAAAACATGTACATACACTGGAATAGCAAGAAAACAATCATTTCTAACACTACACAGCAGTTTTCCTAATAAAAGACTTGGTTTTAGTGTTGAATATTAGACATATAATGATTGCTAATCAATATATTGATTGATCAGTAGTCAAATAAAGATAACCAACCTTGCTTTATACACACATATAAACACACATAAAAATGTGAACACAAAAAAGCTTACACATTGCCAAATTATCGATATATACACACATAAACACATATAACCCTAAATGAAAACATATAAATCCAATCAAAAATGCAAGAAAATTTCTAACACTACACAGCAGTTTCCTTAAATGAAATCGAACTTATATTAACTAATAACATTGATCACTTCTGCTAACCTATTCATTCGAGGGTCAGTCATCAGCCTAGTGAATATACACCTATATAAACACATATGTATGGATATATGTGTGTGGTGTGTGTGCAATATATATATATATATATATATATATATATATATATATATATATATATATATATATATATATATATATATATATGAGAAGATTTGATTTTAGCGTTGAATATTAGACAAAAAAAAAAATTACATAACTATGCTTCATAATGAATACATTGATTGATCACAAGTCAAATAAAGATGACAAACCTTGCTTCACACACACATATATAAACACACATACAAATATAAACACACAAAAGCGTATCCATGCCCAAATGATCGATATACACACACATAAATTTCAAAATGAACACATGTACATGCACTGGAAAACGCAAGAAAACAGCCATTTCTAACACTACACAGCAGTTTCCTTGAATGAAATCGAACTTATATTAACTAATAACATTGATCACCTCTGCTAACCTATCAATTCGAAGGTCAGTCATCAGCCTAGTAAATATACACCTACATAAACACATATGTATGAATATATGTGTGTGGTGTGTGTGCAATATATATATATATATATATATATATATATAGATAGATAGATAGATAGATAGATAGATAGATAGATAGATAGATAGATAGATAGATAGATAGATAGATAGATAGATAGATAGATATGAGAAGATTTGATTTTAGTGTTGAATATTGGACAAAAAAAATTACATAACTATGCTTCATAATGAATATATTGATTGATCACAAGTCAAATAAAGACGACAAACCTTGCTTCACACACACATACAGTATATAAACACACATACAAATATAAACACACTAAAACGTATACATGCCCAAATGATCGATATACACACACATAAACACATATATATCAAAATGAACACATGTACATGCACTGGAAAACGCAAGAAAACAATCATTTCTAACACTACACAGCAGTTTCCTTGAATGAAATCGAACTTATATTAACTAATAACATTGATCACCTCTGCTAATGTATTAATTCGAGTATACATGAAATTAACGAGTCAAGTTTGAAATTCTCGCTAAAGACAAATCTTCACATCACGTCAGTCATCAGCCTGAATAAGTAAAAACCCCAAAGTGGATGATTTAAAGGACAATAATTGTGAAGTAAACCTCTGACTGGACGCCGCTGCATTATAATGAGCGATCATCTGGCCGCGCTCCGTACAAACGCACACGATACGACGCGATGCTGACGCGAATATTTGCTCCATACACAGAAAAAAAGAGATAAATTGTGACAGAAAACCCAGTGTTTACCGTTCGCAGGAACTGAATCTCATCCTCCGCGTCTCCTCCTTCAGCCATGATGAGCTCCGTCAGTCACAGCAGCCATAGAGCCGCCGCTCGCTGCTGCCTGTTCAACCGCATTGGGGTTTCGGCTCTGACGTCACTCCTGGCGCATATGAATATTCATACACAGGTGAACATTATGATTAGACTTTATGGAAATTTTTGGACATCATTGAAAAATGCTAATCTTGTTCAGATCAGCCAGGAAACATTATTTGGTTTCAGTGTCATTTCTAAAATAAATAAATAAACAAATATCTGTGATGCTAACTAAATGGGAAAATAATAAACCCAAGCTGTGATTTATCACGAATAAAACATAACTGTTCATTTTATATAGTTTTTGTCTTAATATTTATTTTATTCTTTGTTTCTCTTGTTATATTTGGGATGTTTTTATGTTGTGTCTGTAATGGAATTATTTTAAAAAATGCAAAAAGTTGACTTTTAATTATTTATTGATTTAATGTGTTTACTGTTTATTTAATTTATTTTCAGTGCCATTACAAAATAAATAAACGAACAAATAAATAAATAAATATTTATACATGATGCTAATGTATGTAAATATGGCTAATATAATAAAAGTGTGTACAAAAAATTACTGTTAATTTTATATAGATTTTTTTTGTGTAATGTGTATATCTTGTTTTATATATATATATGGGGTGTTCTTATGCTGTCTGTAATGGAATTAAATACGAAGGTAAATATAAATAAAAATTCACTGAATTATTTATTGATTTCTTGTATTTACTGTTAATTTTTTATATTTTATTTTATTTATGTTGTTTACGTATTTTTCGTATTTTTCTATGTGAAATATCCCTAAACAACACAATTTTTATTTATTATGAATATACCAAAAATACTACCTAAATAAATAAATATACCAGATGTTAATTTAATTATATTTTCTACATTGAAAATAAACATATAACTCTTATTTTTATATTGAAACTTATTTTATTGAGGTATTTGTAAATCTTTTCATATGGAATATTTAAAAAATAATACTTCAATAATAAACACACAAACTTAAAACCACTGTAACCTTAAGATGCATTTTATCTAATACAACATCTGGAAATATATAATATATGCATCTGGCATCTCTCTCTCTCTCTCTCTCTCTCTCTCTCTCTCTCTCTCTCTCTCTCTCTCTCTCTCTCTCTATATATATATATATATATATATATATATATATATATATATATATATATATATATATATATATATATATATATATATATATATATATATATATATATAATACTTAATCAAATTACCAGACAAAGCAGTACCTACAGTATAGCATATCAACAGTATATAAATAATGTAAATAATGTATAATGATAAATGAATAACAAATAAATGAATAAATAAATATAAATGTCACTGCAAGTTTCTAAAAATGGCAAAATATTATTCAGTAATAAACATAAAAAAAACCTCAAATCTAGCCTTAACATGCATTTTATTCAACAGAACATCTGGCTATATACACATACACAGTATTTAATCACATTTGCTGACAAAACAGAACCATTGCCATGATGACAGTAATATAAAGTTAACATAATATTAGACTAGGTATTCTTCAAGACACTAGTATTCGGCTTAAAGTGACATTTAAAGGCTTCACTAGGGTAATTAGGGTAAAGTTAGGGTAATTAGGCAAGTCATTGTATAACAGTGGTTTATTCTGGAGACAATCCAAAACTAATATTGCTGAAGGAGCTAATAATATTGACCTTAAAATGGCTTTAAAACTATTAAAAACTGCTTTTATTCTAGCTGAAATAAAACTAATAAGACTTTCTCCAGAAGAACAAATATTAGAGGAAATACTGTGAGAAATACCTCAATCTGAGACACATCATCTGTGAATATTGCGGCGGTTTGAGAACAGCATCTGAACTAAGATCTCAGTCGGTGTCTGTTCTTCTTTAAGGAGCTAATAAATGACTTTAGCTCTTCATGTCATGAGTAAAATAGATAACTGGGACACTGTATTGGGCCTGCTGCTGTTTTCAAGGTCACACACACACACACACACTTTCTCTCTCTCTAATCGAGCTCTGTTCATTGCTGAAAGGATGTCAGGCTCACAATGGGCTGTAATTGCAGCATATTATATGTACACAAGCAAATATGCTGTGATGCTGTGAGAAGCCTCTTTTTAAATGATGCACAGGGATCAAGTCATTAAAAAAACATGAGAACAGAATGAAGTGTATCATTGATTTCTCTCCCCAGTGATGACAGTGACCCAGTGGCCTTTTCTGACTGCAAATGGGAAAATTCATCACAATATTTTGGGTAAAGGCAAACAGAAATCTGATATGTGGCCAAAAATCAACATCAATGAACAAAAATATAATATATTTGAATATACACATGATGGGCGGCACTGTGTCTCAGTGGTTAGCACTGTGGCCTCACTGCAAGAAGGTCGCTGGTTCGAGTGCTCCGGTTTCCCCTACGGTCCAAACACATGTGATATGAGGGAATTGATTAACTAAATTGGCCGGTGTATGAATGTGTGTGTGTGTGTAAGAGAATGAGTGTGTATGGGTGTTTCCCGGTACTGGGTTGCAGCTGGAAGGGCATCCGCTGTGTAAAACATATGCTGGATAAGTTGTCGGTTCGTTCAAAATATGGACAAACCCAAATGCTGGGTTTAATTTTCTCATATAAATTTAATTAACAATTAACCCAGTGGTTGTTTTTGTCCATGTTTCACACCAAATTTGTGTCAAAATAACCCAGCATTTTTTTAAAAGTGTGTGATTTGTATATTGGCATATATCAGATTACACTCTAAAAAATGTTGGGTTGTTTTAACCCATTGTTGGGTAAAATGTAGACAAACCCAGCATTAGGGTTCTCTTTTTTTTCCATTCAATTTTATTTAGTGGTGGCACAGTGGCTCAGTGGTTAGCACTGTGGCCTCACAGTAAGAATGTTGCTGGTTTGAGTCCCGGCTGGGTCAGTTGGCGTTTCAGTGTGGAGTTTGAATGTTCTCCCCGTGTTGGTGTGGGTTTCCTCCGGGTGCTCCGGTTTCCCCCACAGTCCAAACACATGCGCTATAGGGGAACTGATCAACTCAATTGGCCGTAGTGTATGAGTGTGTGTGAATGAGTGTATGGGTGTTTCCCAGTACTGGGTTGCAACTGGAAGGGCATCCACTGCATAAAACATATGCTGGAATAGTTGGTGGTTCATTCCGCTGTGGTGACCCCTAAAAAATAAGGGACAAAGCCGACGGAAAACCAATGAATCAAATTAAAAGTTTTAACCCAGCATTCGATTAAAACAGCCCAGCATTTTTAAAGAAAAGAAACGCATTTTTGCAGTGTACATCACCTTAAATTAAAGTGTTACTCTAATTAAAGCTTAGATTAGGAAATCATGAATGAATCTCCATTCATCATTATTATCATAACTATAGATTTTTCTGCAGATGAAGATTTTTAAATTCACTTAATAGGTATCTAATTAAATTAATTAATAATGGCTTACTGTTTGGGTTCTTGGTGAATAATTTAATTAATTGTTTGAGTAAAGTAATTAATTAGAAGTTTAATTCAGTCAAAATATAAACTGAATTCAGTGTATACAGCTGTAAAACTGAGCAAATCTCTGGTCCTCTGCTGCCTCTTAGTGGTGTGACTATAAAACGGCATGCTAATGAGCAGATTTATTTTACATTTCAAGGTAAAATGAACATTATTGATGTTTTGTCTAAATTAAATATTTAATAATATATTATAATAATATAATATAATACATATCCAAATCATTCTGTTATACTTTAATTATTAAATAAAAATAGTATAAATGCATACTTTGAAAAATATGAAGTTTAGTCTTTAGATGAATGTATATTTATTTATTAAGTTTATTTATGCATATTTTTCTTTTATAAATTGGGAAATAAACTGAAACGCCTTTATTTTCTCCTCCAGCTCAAGATGCATTACGATAGCTACTGTAACTACAATAAACACACAAGAATTTATTCAGGACTGGACGTTCAAACTCCGTAAGCAACTCTCTTGTGTTTTATTTTGTACGTAAACAGTGTATTCTGTAGTCTCTGACGGAAATAAACGAATTACGTCACGTATAGGCTAATTTAGTTATTCACCCAAAGCTTTTGTTAGGTGTATATTTTAAATGTAGCCTATTAATATATTATATTAATATATTATGCATGATTATATTTATTAAATTATTATACTATCATGTATATATATTTACTTGCATAATTTCATATTTTACAATTCTTCTTTTTCATTTATTTAAAGTTTTTTATGTACTGTTATACGTGTTTCATTGTTATAAAACATACAGTTGTAATAAATATTTACTATGAAACATACTACATTTGCTATATTTAATATAAAATAAATTGAAGATTCGGTTTAAACAGGTCTTTTGGATGTGTAAGTCACGTGATCAACGAGGTTATATTTATTTAATTAATTCATTTTTGACTTGATTTATTGATATAATTCTATAAAGTCGTTTGTTATTAGAACAAATATCATTCTCTTCATAATAAAATTGAACAAAATATGCCGTTTCTACTTCAGTGTTTTTTGCCGCGTGCGCGTGTCCCTCACGAGCCGCCGCCATTAATATTTAATGAAAATGGGCGCGAAGTTTATAATAATCGACGATTAATAGCGTTTTTCGCGTTGATGTGATCGTTTTTAATGTAAACTCGTTTCAAACCGTGAACTAGATGAAAGTACAGTGTTTTAGCATTTGTGTCGCTGTCTAAACCCACGAGGAAAGAAGAAATGAATCCCAGGTAAAGTCACCTCAGTCGACAAACATTTATTTTACTGAAAAATAATCCACCGACATTTTTGTTTTCTCTGAAATGTCTTTAGAGTATTTTCTGTTGCATTTTTCATATATCAAGACACGTAATTAACATATGCTCACACACAGACACATTCACAACATTATACATTTAAATTTATGGGTAAAATAACACAAATTAAAGTGGTTTTAACACATTTGTTTATTGTTTGCTAAGGTTACTAAGGTAATATAGGCTATACTCCAACCCTCACTTTACATTAATACTTATTTTTTCAATTAATTGTAATTTTTTAGGTGTTTTTTGGCATTTTACTATATCTGTGTATACAGTTATTGTGTGTAGATTATTTATAGTAGGCAGTTTTGTGTACCTAATATTTTACAGCATTATGAAAGAGATATTCATAGCTGTTCCCTGATTATTGGACTTTGCATTTGCACATTTTAGGATGAATATTGGGTTTAAGGTGGTTTTTGGAGTTTTACTTTATCGGTGTATACAATTTTGTGTGTATTTTAAAAGTAGGCAAGTGTGTGATTGATATTTTTATTTTACATCATTATGAAACACATTCATAGCTGATTATCCCTGATTACTAAACTTTCCATCTGTATATTTTTAGAGGAATCAATTTTAAAAATATTATGTACTACATTTTACTACATCGGTGTATCAAATTACGAGTGTGTTATTTATAGTATGCAGTTATGTGTAATTCATATTTTATTTTACAGCATTATGAAACATTCATAGTTGATTATTTCAGATTACTGAACATTTTGAGATAAATAAAGTACATTTTTAGTGTTTATTCACATTTTACTATATCGTTGTATTCAATTTGTGTGTGAATTATTTATAATACGCACTTGTATGTGAATAATATTTAATTTAACAGCATTATGAAACAGATATTCATAGCTGTTCCCTCATTGAGCTTTGCATTTGTACATTTGAGATGAATAAAGTAAAAAAATTAGGTGGATTATGGCATTTTACTATATTGGTGTATACAATTTTGTGTGTATTATTTATAGTATGCACATTAATGTGTAATTAGTGTTTTATTTTAAAGCATAATGAAACATATTCATAGCTGTTCTCTCATTTAACTTTGCATTTGCACATTTTGAGGGGCTTTTTTTGTGCATTTTACTATATGTGTACAGTTTTGTGTGTATTATTTATTGTATGCAGCATTACACACAGCATTATGAAGCATATTCATAGCTGATTAGTCCAGATTACTGAATTTTGAGATAAAAAAGTAATATTTAGGTGTTTTTTGTGCATTTTACTATATCAATGTACAATATTGTGTGTATTTATTATAGTGCAGTTGTGTGTATTTTGAAGTACTAATTTAAAGTAAATCTAAAGTATTCATTAACAGATATTTATAACTGTTTGCTGTTGATTGAAATGAAGTGTGTGTGTGTGTGTGTGCGTGTGTGTGTGTGTGTGTGTGTGTGTGTGTGCGTGTGTGTGTGTGTGTGTATTGTGTGTCTCTTTAAAGTCTCTGCAGCTCAAGTGTCCGCAGCGCTGCCGCTTTGCTTTATGACACACTCCTAATGTAGGCGGGGCTATTCCAAATCCAGCCAATCACATCTGCAAAGACGACCGCTGCGCTCTCTGATTGGTCTACACACCTGTCAATCACAAGGTGAAGCTCTGTCCTCCAGGACGCACTTTATTCTGTGAGAGAGAGAGAGAGTGAGACACGGATCCGTCATGAACATCAGATGGGTGAGTTAAACATGATTAACTTCATAAAACACTGGATTATTGATTTTAAAACATCCACTAGACGTTAAAATAACCTGAAATTGTATGTTTATACGCATCCGATCGTGCGTGTTATGTGTTGTATGCGTTACAGCAGAAAAAGACGCAGAACTTAATGTGTTTTATTTTACATTTGAACGATTAATACAGATGCGTTGATTGCAATCCTGTGTTTGCATTAGGAAAGATGAATTGATGAATGCAAAGTGATCACATGGCTTTAAGAAATGCGGTGCATGTGTAAAGCATCAATGATGCAGCAGTGCAAAAATAACTTTCTGCATAATAAATGATGCTGCACACAATATTCACAGAATAACACACACACACACACACACGCACACACGCACACGCACACACACACACACACACGCACACACACACACACACACACACAGAGATGTTGTTTTGGTTTGATCGCTGCATGTTCAGTTTAGCCTGTGCATGGTCTCACATGATGATCAAGTGTCATTATAATGTGAGTGTGTGTGTGTGTGTGTGTGTGATGGCTGAATTATGATGAAGGGTTTTCTGGTCACTCAGCTGCTGATTTAAATAATTATGCATCCAGTTCAAAGGCTTTGGCTAAATAAATTGTACTGAATGACGTTATTAATAATCAACCTACTGTTAGTGTTTGCCAATGTGCATTTATTTATTTAACTAAAATACAAATAATTACAGTATCATCAAATATATTAAACATTAGTGTTTAGGCTTATTTTATATTAGGAATGTTATTTATTTATTTAACTAAAATACAAATAATTACAGTATCATCAAATATATTAAACATTAGTGTTTAGGCTTATTTTATATTAGGAATGTTATTTATTTATTTATTTAACTAAAATACAAATAATTACAGTATCATCAAATATATTAAACATTAGTGTTTAGGCTTATTTTACATTAGGAATGTGCATTTATTTATATTACTAAAATACAAATAATTACAGCATCATCAAATATATTAAACATTAGTGTTTAGGCTTATTTTATATTAGGAATGTTATTTATTTATTTAACTAAAATACTAATAATTACAGCATCATCAAATATATTAAACATTAATGTTTAGGCTTATTTTATAGCAGGAATGTTATTTATTTATTTTACTAAAATACATATAATTACAGCATCATCAAATATATTAAACATTAGTGTTTAGGCTTATTTTATATTAGGAATGTTATTTATTTATTTAACTAAAATACTAATAATTACAGCATCATCAAATATATTAAACATTAATGTTTAGGCTTATTTTATAGCAGGAATGTTATTTATTTATTTTACTAAAATACTAATAATTACAGCATCATCAAATATATTAAACATTAGTGTTTAGGCTTATTTTATAGCAGGAATGTTATTTATTTATTTTACTAAAATACTAATAATTACAGCATCATCAAATATATTAAACATTAGTGTTTAGGCTTATTTTATATTAGGAATATGCATTTATTTATTTAACTAAAATACTAATAATTACAGCATCATCAAATATATTAAACATTAATGTTTAGGCTTATTTTATAGCAGGAATGTTATTTATTTATTTTACTAAAATACATATAATTACAGCATCATCAAATATATTAAACATTAGTGTTCAGGCTTATTTTATATTAGGAATGCTATTTATGTATTTATTTAACCAAAATACAAATAATTACAGCATAATCAAATATATTAAACATTAGTGTTTAGGCTTATTTTATAGCAGGAATGTTACTTATTTATTTGACTAAAATACATATAATTACTGCATCATCAAATATATTAAACATTAGTGTTTATAGGCTTATTTTATATTAGGAATGTTATTTATTTATTTATTTATTTTATTTTTAAATTGTGCATTTATGCATCTCCACAGTTTATTTCCTGGTAAAGTTGATTTTATGTTTGCACATTAGTTCATTTTTGAAGAGTGACAACTTGTGACACGATCTCTACATTGTTTACCACAATACGTTGAATATTCTGTCTGAAATCGCTCTTAAATTGACTTCAAAACAACATTAGCACTGTTTAGTCGACTGTGAACAATGTTTTACTTTGCTGTTAATATGATTTAAAGTTACATCATTTTACATTATCATTTTTTTAAGGAAATATAAAAAACTAACACAAATATTACAATTAATTTAGATTTTACTGTTTTAAATGCTCATGAAAAAATGGTTAATATAGTTATTATGCTAATTGCAACGCAGAATGTGACACTGACAACACTGAGGATCCAAACGCAGGGTTTTATTAACAGGATGGACAGGCAAGCAATGATCAAACAGATGTATAAGGGCAATCTAAAATCATAGTCAAAGTAACAGGCAGATGGTCACAAGGCAGGCAGCAGGCATGAATTACCAAACAAACAAGGCAAAGCAAAGATCGGTACATGGCAAGACTAGGCAAGAAAAACGCATTGTAATTTCACAAAAACAGATAACAAGACTCAGCAACAGTGAGTGTTTCTGTGCTGCTTAAATAGTCCATGTTATCAGTCTGAGCAGCTTCAACTGTGTGAGTGTTTGCAATCACTGGTGACTTGGAGCAGGTGTGTGTGTGTGTTGCATGACTGAATATGTAGTTCAGTGTTTCCTCTAGGATCTTTCCCAGTTGTGGCGGCAGGCCTTACGCTGATCTACTAACTACCCATGGCGTTATTTCAATGACAAATGTTGTGAGCACAGTATTACGAGTCGAGATTGCATTTATGTGATAGCCTACAGCATGCGAATCTCTTTGCTTGCGTGCCGATTTCCTCTGCTCGTGCACAAAGCTTCTTGCGCGCTCAAATACGCACTGCTCAAGCACAGACAGTGTTGCCAGATTGGGCGGTTTTGAATTTATTTTTGTGGGTAAAAAGGGACATAGGCGGGAAGCGAAAATTTGGGCGGTTTTGCAACGGCGTGCCCGCCAGCCCCGGTCTTGCCATAGCCCCCGTTCTTTGCATACATATGCTTAGAACAGTGTAGAAACGCTTGTGATCTCAACAGCTTTTGGGCTGGAAACAGTCAGCATCATCTAGCAACACTGAGCTCAGATCTTCTTGTGCGCTCTCTAATAAACACTGCTGAAGTGTGATTTAGCGCGTTTATGTAACGAGGATGTCTCCAGCATTTATTAGATTTGCTAGGAATATTCATGAATGTCTCCAATAGACCTACAGAGCGGTATTAATGCACCCTGAAGTAAAGTGAAACAGCTTTACGTCGTGTTAGCTGGCCTCATGCATCATGCACCTGTCAGTCAGTCAAACAGTCAGTAACATTAAAGGGTTAAAGAAATGACGCACAGCAATACTACGGTCGGTTACAGAAAAGTTTACGTGGTTATAATTCATCCTTTAATACGTTTTGGTGCAATTATCACCCGCTATTAAAAAATATCATGTTTTGAATGAGAAGCTGTAATGTAGCCGTGGCGAGATGAATTTTGGCGTGGCGCCCCGCCATGGAAGAATGAATGTAGTGGAAACCATGTAGTCCATAACATGGTGGACTTGTAGTTCATGTGAATGTGAGGGATTTACCAGCGATCTCCGTTTGTTAGATCGCTGGTGATCGTAATATAGTTAACATAAAGCTACAGAAACGTTTGTATTTTGCTTGTGATTTTAGGACTTGTGCCCGGTAAAACATTCAATGGCAACAAATTATAATATTTGTACATTTAAAAAAGTGTAGGATGCTTTCACACCTAGACTTTTGTTTCGGAACCTGTTTGGTTTGCCCAGTTAGTGCGGTTCGTTTGGCATCCAGCAATCGCGCTCAGATCCGCGCCAAATCAATTGGTCGGAGATCACCTGAATGAGGTGGTCTCGGCTCGATTGAAATGAACTCTGGAGCGGATCGATTGTAGTGAGAAAGCGATACGATCCGAGCCTAGCTATATCACAGTGTTTTATGGATATGTAATAGGCATACGGCTATTTAAAGAGAGAATTATGAGTAGGGCGGGAGGTCATTCCAGAAATCCCAAGTCTCCCGCAAGTTTCGGGAGTCTCCCGCAAATGCAAACGAATAATAATCTCCCGGAAATCACGTCTCTACCCTCCTGGTCCTCAAATATATCGCATACCCTTCTCACTCCTCCCCACCCCCCGACCACTGAGCAGCACTCTGCAAAATAAACCGTGAAACCGGAGAGTTTACTCACACGTGACTTGTTTTAGCTATTTTGGTCCGTTTAGAAACATTGCCGTGTGAAAGCGAACCGCACCAAGAACAAAGAGCAACACTATAACAATTTTAATCCCTGTTTCAGAACAAATGAATCGATTCACAGGTGTGAAAGCATCCTAATTGTAATTAGGGATGCAACGATTCACCTGATTCACGAGTCGATCAATTCACGATACTATTCTCACGAGTCACAATATAGTCACGATTCTTTAACAAAATTATTTGAAACATATTTTCATTTTTTTCTTAAACGCTGCACATTTTTTTTTTGCAAAATAATATATTTTCTGCCACAACCAAATTGCTATTTACAAACCAAATAAAAGATTACAAAATAAATAATACAAACTAAAGAAGACTCATTAATGTAAATAAACTAAAACTGTGACTTTTTAAAAAGAAATATCAGTATATCTATGTTTTCTGGCATAAGCTGAGATCTTTGCACATTTACAGTGTCCCCTGCTTTCACTGGGGACTGAGATGGCTGATGTGGAGAGGAAAGCCTCTAACCTAGGGGACTGGCCATTGGCATAAAATACTGATTATAAAATGATAAAGTAGGATAGAGACAGGAGTTGAACATGATTATGAAGGTGAATAATTAATATTGCTTGTTTAATTAATTAATATACATGTGATACACTTAAGTAAAGATCATCTTGAACATTTTTAAATATTTAATAATAATAAGCAAATTATGAAAATATGAATAAACTAATCTGAAAAGGAGAGGGTGAAAATAATCTAATACCTGCTTCTGTAACAGCACAGCTTTGCAGAAAACACTGATGCAGCATGTGATCTCCCAAGCAGTTTGGCTTATTAATAGTTTTTTTTTGCGTATAGATGTCTGTGACAGTATTTTTCACTGTGCTGACGGTTTATGTGCATCATATTCTTTGTTCCGTTAGTGTCAGGAATGTCCAAACTCTGTCCTGGAGGGCCGGTGTACTGCATAGTTTAGTTTCAACTTGCTTCAACACACCAGCCAGGAAGTTTTTAGTGTATCTAGTAAGAGCTGGTTCAGGTGTGTTTAAGTAGGGTTGGAGCTAAACTCTCCAGGACATCGGCCCTCCAGTACTGAGTTTGAACACCCCTGGTGTAAGTAAACGTCTTTTCTCAGTATTTGCATATAGTTTGTGTTTGTCTGGCGCACTTCACAGTTGTCATTTTACTCTGCCGCTCCACCTCTTGCTCTCCACTGATGTGCAAGTCAAGCGAGCTTGCACCTATAATCACAGTGCCCCCTCTGTTCGAAACATGTATCACGATTCATTCAACATTTCTACTGATTTGAATCATCACATGTTTGAATCGATTTGCAACTGACTCCCTGTGAATCGTTACATCCATAATTGTAGGCGTGTCAAAATTAATTGTTTCTTCGGTGCACCACGATGCAGACGCGGACAATTCGGTATCGGTTCAGTAATAATCATAACCGGTTATTATGTACTGACGTCATTTATCTCATACGCGCTCAGTCGTGAGGGAGGCGAGTGCGGGTATTTACAACACTACAGGCGCCAACTACTCTAAAATGTCACTGTGTGTGTTTTCTGTACAGTCTTTCACTGGCACTTACAGCAGAAGCCCCTATTTCTCTGTGATTGAGGGAATGAGAGGACTCCATTTCTCTCTCTGTCTCTCTGTGGCCCATTTCACCTGCTGGCGTGACTTTTTCTCTTGGCTGCTGGCGTGACTTTTCCTATCCTCTCGGCTGTACCTGTGCATTGCCGCGGGACCCGACCAGATTTCATGCGGCGCAGGAATAACTTTCCGAATAAAGTGCGGGAGCGGTTGGTAATTCTGGTGTAATTTTAACAGGCGGTCTCACAATATTGCTCCCGAGTGAGCAAGCAAGCGTGCGTGGCGTGTGTGTGCATGTGTGTGTGCGTGTGTGTGCGTGTGTGTGTGTTTATACAGACAGCTTGTTATAGCCACCCCCAAAAATACAACACTGTGTATGGAAAGCATCGTCAATGCCCCGTGATGCATCGAGATATCATATTGAACCAAATCGATGGCATGATAATCGGAACCGAACCGTGAGACCAGTGTAGGTTCACACCTCTACCTATTGTATACAATGAAAGCCAAACAGTGTTATTTTATATTTGATTATTCAATTTATGTACCTGAATATTGCTAGACTTCCAGCAAATAGTGTTTATTTCATTGCATTTTTGCTCTACTGCATTGATCAATGCTGATGATTGCTTTATTATATTTTATTTATCATATTAAGTGTAAAATTATGATTTCTTACCAAATAGAGCTGTTCCAGTCATCTGATGCAATTATACTCAGTATTGTAATATGTATCGCAGAAAAATAAAGGATCTAAATGTCAGTTTTTTTCCAATATTGTGCAGCCCTATTAGTTATTATTAAATTCAATTAAAACTTTAAAGGGCACCTATTATGCCTGTTTTTAAAATATAAACAATATAAGTCTCTGATGTCCCTAGAGTGTGTCTGTGTGTGTGTGTGTGTGTGTGTGTGTGTGTGTGTGTGTGTGTGTGTGTGTGTGTGTGTGTGTGTGTGTGTGTGTGTGTGTGTGTGTGTGTGTGTGTGTGTGTGTGTGTGTGTGTGTGTGTGTGTGTGTGTGTGAAGCTTGAGCGCCATATAGCACACAAATAATATTTTCTATCTCTCTGAATCTGACCCTTTTAGGCCATTTGGTGACTGTTGCTTTAAAGCGCACCTAGGTTAGCCCTTTTTTCATATTTACTTTTGTGTCCCCAGAATGTGTCTGTAAAGTTTCAGCTCAAAACAACCATCAGAGTATTTGTTATAGCTGTATGAAGTGTCTGTATTATAGGCAGTAAAACTTGGTTGCTGATTTTTTGTACTGGGCCTTTAAGGCTAGTCCTCCCCGTCCACCGTTCCCACGTGCCTGTCAGCAACATGCCTCAGTCGCCGCCCTCGACTACCTCAGGAAGCAGATCTCACGTAGCGTGTGTGAGAAATACTACAGGAAGAACTTTAACAATCAGTATTTTATGCAGTTTTTGTGAGTTGCAACGATGAGTCACACACAAAGTCATTACAAAGTTCACGCACACACACAGCGAGGACATGCACACACACACACACACACACACAGAGACAGAGAGAGAGAGAGAGCGCGCGTTAAGCTTTGCACTCGTTTTGCACGCATATGTGACATGATACTGGTAATCTCCACTGCTGTATGGATATCTCTTATATTAATGTACAAAATAAACCTGATTTAATGTCCACAAACCGGGACTGAAGCATCCTTTATAATTGTTCTGACACACGGCTGTGCTGATGAAGTAAATCTAAGCTAAATCGCTGTACTTCATTACACACATGCTCTGTTTTAAAACATGTTAAACTTGTGAAACTCACTCTTGATCATGTTTGATGATGATTGATGATCCTAGAGAACTGAACACACCTTTTATTCCCGGCTGCTTTGCGCACGTCTGGTCTTGTGGATATGATTATACATGTGACCACCGGGACATGTTAATACGTGCAGCTGTCAATCAATATTGGTGGGCGGGGTGATCGCTCTCCTACGTAAAGTTGCAGTCGATCTGAAAACTGCTCCAATTGGTCCACCGTTTTTATGTTGCTAAATTTGAAATAAATAAAGGACTGGGTGTGCTTATATCACCCCAATATGACGGTCTATACACCATACTTACACACATTTCTGTCCAAACAGCTTGTAAAGTAGATTTTTCACCATAGGTGCCCTTTAAGTAAAATGCAGACGGTTAGTTTGCTCTGCTTCAAACCTGCAGGAAAATATCAGGCTTTACTAAAAGGCAGGTTAGTTTACCAACGATTAGGGTCAATAGCGGTAGTCTTATTACAGATTTCAAAGAAAAATCTTAATATTAAAAAAAGGAAACATAAGCTGGACCACAACAGATCATATCAATGTCATAATGAATGCTCAATGTAGCCTACAGTTTATAGCAAGCATCATGTTTTTAGTCAGATTGTGTCGTCTGTCGTATAATGTAGGCCTGCAGGCCTGTTATTTTAACTACAGAAGAGCTATTATTTGAGCACCAGAACTATAGACACTGTATTAGGTTAAAAAATAAAACAAAACGGCTCTGTATCGATCGATATTCAGAATTAGGGTATCGAGATCGGATCGGTTCTAAAAACTGGTATCGGTGCATTCCTAGCAAGAAGAGTCTGAGGTTTTGTGAATGTAGCTTGAACATTGGGTTTTGTGTTCACAGTTTAGAGAAAAGGAGAGCAGCTTTCCAGAAATGTGTCTTCTGGAGCAATCCAGAAAAGCTGTAATGCATGTTTATGTCACAACTAAACCCTTCTTCATTTTTACAGGCCTTCGACCGCCCCAGTGATGAACAACTATCCTGTCAGTCCATCCCGGGCCGTCCCCGACTTAAGACGAGACCCTGGAGACAGCTTAATTCAGCAGTGTGATTAATTAAAACGGGGCCCATAATGGAAGGCACGCACAGCGTACTGCGTCTGTACAAACCCGTCCAGGAGCGCTGCTTCATCAGTGTGTATTTCCCAAAAAGAAAGTCCCGAGGTTTCCCACGCGCTGGCCAAACCCTCGGTGAAGTCCAGCCTCTGTGCAGAAGTCAGCATGAACAAAGAGGACAGTATTGCAGACCAGCGGAGGACAACAGAGGAGTGTTCACGCAGCTCCTGCTGTCTTTATGCAGCGACTGCGCACACCGGCTGAGGATGGGGAACCAGGACGGCAAGCTGGAGGGATACGGAGAACATCTGGAACATGGTGAGTGTGTGTGTGTGCGCATGTGTGTGTGTGTGATAGAGTGTGTGTGCGTGTGTGTGTGTGAGAGAGATTGTGTGAGAGTGTGTGTGTGTGTGCGTGTGTGTGTGTGTGTGCGTGTGTGCGTGTGTGCGTGTGTGTGTAAGTGTGTGTAAGTGTGTGTAAGTGTGTAAGTGTGTGGGGGAGAGTGTGTGTGCATGAGTGTGTGATTGTCTGTGAGTGTGTGTCTCTATGTGTCTGTGTCCATGCAGTGGGTGCGCGCGCGCGTGCGCGTGTGTGTGTGTGTGTGTGTGTTAGTGTGTGTATGTGTGTGTAAGAGAAAGAGAGAGAAAGTGTGTTAGTGAGTGGTTGGTAAGGTTGCTAAGGTGTTGCTAGGTGGTTGCTAGGGTGTTTTGAGTGTTTGATAGGCCGTGGCAAGGGTCTTCTGTGTGGTTGATAAGGTGTTGCTAGGCAGTTGCTATGGTGTTCTGAGTGGTTGCTAAGGCGTTGCTAAGCAGTTGCTGAGGTGTTCTAGGTGGGAACTAAGGTGTTGCTAGGCGGTGGCTAAGGTGTTCTGAGCAGTTGCTAGGCAGTTGCTAACATAAACTACCATGTTTCTAGCATCAATTAGCATGCCACTAGCATTAGGCATGTGCCGGTATCACATTTTCATGCTGCGATTAATTGATTGAGCTTTTATCACGGTATACGGTATTATCACGATATTGTAATTTTACTAGAGAAACAGGTAAAAAAAAAACACAAAAAACTTCAGTTTCGTCAACTTAGTAACTTTAATAACTTTTTAATTAACTAAAAGTACTTCAAACATTTAAATACAAATAAATATAAATAAAACAATACACAATATAAAAGTAAACTTGAGCAATTATATCAAAGTGAATGTGCAAAGGGAAACCGTCTTCGATCAGCAATCCCTCTGCATTTTTTTGGAACCCAAAATATTTCCAAACCTCTGACTTTACCCTTTTTGAAGGGGGATAAATTGTCGGCAGCGTTCCTCCTTCCGTCATGCTTCTCCTTCGTGTGAGGATTATAGTGCGGTGGCAGCGGCGGCGCGCGCTGTGTGCACACAGTGCTTCTACATGTGGGGATTGTTTACATCAGAGTGCGCATCAGTTCTGCGCAGCATATACGCAGTGTTTCTTCAAGCGGTTGATGGAAAATAAGCTAAGGCGCGTTCTAAGAATATAAATTCAGATCTATTATTTTTCACGGTATTTTGAAGTGCCCGCGATAACAATATCGTGCATATTCATTACCGTGATTTATCGCATTACCGAATACCGGCACAAGCCTAACTAGCATGTTTCTAGTATAAACTAGCATGCCGTTAGCATGAATTTAGAATGAATTAGCATGTTGCTAGTATGTTTATAGTATGAATTAGCATGTTGCTAGTATGTTTATAGTATGAATTAGCATGTTGCTAGTATGTTTATAGTATGAATTAGCATGTTGCTAGTATGTTTATAGTATGAATTAGCATGTTGCTAGTATGTTTATAGTATGAATTAGCATGTTGCTAGTATGTTTATAGTATGAATTAGCATGTTGCTAGTATGTTTATAGTATGAATTAGCATGTTGCTAGTATGTTTATAGTATGAATTAGCATGTTGCTAGTATGTTTATAGTATGAATTAGCATGTTGCTAGTATCTTTATAGTATGAATTAGCATGTTGCTAGTATGTTTATAGTATGAATTAGCATGTTGCTAGTATGTTTATAGTATGAATTAGCATGTTGCTAGTTTGACATTAGTATAGGGCTGGACAATAATTCAATATCTGTATATATCCCGGTGGATTGTTTTTCAGTAACGGTGATGTGAAACCCATTTCCGGTATTTCGATATAAATTTGCATATATATTCATGGCTCAAAATTGTGACCATTTTGGTGCGTCTGAAATGTCATCTGTGCGCCCTCATAATATATTAGGGAGCATTTGTGCGACTGCATGTAATGGGTGTAGTGCGACCTGTTTTGATTTACTCTAAAGCGTGTTGAATCGCTCTTCCCTGCCACTCTATTGGTTAATATTAGCTGTCAATCACTCAAGGCTTTCCGCTGTCAGATAACAGGGAGCTTTTGTGACAGCGGGAAATGCAAACGGCTGAAGAGTGAACAGTACACAGGTCTGCAAACCCCACCTAAAGTTACAAATGATGGCACAGATGAGAACGATCATGACATGTGGTGTTTTCAGAGAAGGTGCCCGAATCTCGATGTGTTGCATTCACCGCGTGTTCAGCGCAAATGTCCACTAAATGTAAAATCTAACACTGTAGACATCAGCGCCAGAGAAGCTCGGCTACACTGAAACTGCGGCTCATAACAAAGAGCGGTATTGCGCTGGTGGTCATCATGAGAATCCTGCTCTGTCTGCTCATAACTCAGTGCGGCTGACTCGCCTGCTTTATTCCACCAACACAGAGAAATGAAGATCAGCTCATAACGAGACTGAGCATTTACAATGACCCAAACCAAAACTTTTAAAGAGTGATAGAAGAGAGACTTTACTGTCTTTTGTCCGTTCTTTCTTGAGATGTAGATTATTCTTCTATTTAGTTACTGATGAGTGTTTTGCAGCTTTCAGCATTGAATTCAATGATTTAGTAGAATCTTTCGTTTGTTTTGTAGCAGAAATATTATTTATTAAATGGACATGCATATAAGTGAAGTTTCATGAACTAATTTGGAGAGGAGCACGTGATATGATTGAGCATGACTGGCCGCTCATCTGTAATCAGTAATAATCCAATCAGAGTGATCCTAGTTTACTATAAATGGATCATTTTCTTCCTACTGCTCTATCTTCGTTTGGAAGAATCCCCCCTTCCACCCCATCTCCTCCTTTTCCTCCCTTTTCTATAGGGGGAGCTCTCGAGACCTACCTGATCTCGTACTCCACTCACATGCTCTATGGACCAGGCAGGAGCCCTGGGCTCAACTATCTCCGAGCTCAGGGTTCTCTCCCTGTTTTGATGCAAAACATAAATGTATTTTTCATAAAGTAACAGACTTTTTAATAGCAGATAACTCACATTTCAAGCACTTTCAAAGCAGCATCATAATGAGAAATGTAATGCAGTGTTACTATTATTGTCTTTTTCATCATCATTAATATTCTTTAATTATTAGACATCCATTTTGGAATTATAGCTTATATATATATATTAAGTCTGAGAGTTTTATTTATTTGATAGTTTATTTCTCATTTCTTGTTTGTAAAGGCTAAATACAAATAAAAATAAACATAATCTTTTTGTACTGTTTTTATTTAAAGTTATATAAAAAGTTATAAGAGCCTGCATGTTATTATAGACTTTGCAGATTCAGTTTGCAGACATTTGTGGGTACAGACATCCATTGTGTGCATTCTTGGCAGTTTTTCCTGGCTTTTTAATATTGTCCATATTGATATCGGAATCCGAAATTAAGAAATATATCCTGATATAAATTTTTGCCATATCGTCCAGCCCTACATTAGTATGTTTCTGGTATGGAGTAGTGTATTGTCAGTATGAATTGGTTTGTTGTTAATGTGTCCAATGTA
>NC_079451.1:52938738-52963738 GCF_903798145.1 Danio aesculapii | reverse complement strand
CCTCACAGCAAGAAGGTTGCTGGTTCGAGGTCAGTTGGCATCTCTGTGTGGAGTTTGCATGTTCTCCCCGTGTTGGTGTGGGTTTCCTCCGGGTGCTCTTGTTTCCCCCACAGTCCAAACACATGCGCTATAGGAGAATTGATCAACTAAATTGGCTGTAGTGTATGTGTGTGAATGAGGGTGTATGGGGTGTTTCCCAGTGTTGGATTGCGGCTGGAAGGGCATCTGCTGTGTAAAACATCTGCTGGATAAGTTGGCGGGTCATTCCGCTGTGGCGACCCCAGATTAATAAATTGACTAAGCCGAAGGAAAATGAATAAATGGAAATTATATTATATATATATTTTTTTATTTCAGTTTCTAACAGTATATGAATGAATGAATGAATGAATAAGTGAATAGAGCGACGCAGTGCCGCAGTAGGTAGTGCTGTAGCCTCACAGCAAGAAGGTCGCTGGTTCGAGCCTCGACTGGGTCAGTTTGCATGTTCTCCCTGCGTTCGCGTGGGTTCCCTCTGGTAGCTCCGGTTTCCCCCCACAGTCCAAACACATGTGGCACAGGTGAATAGTGTATAGTGAAAGGGCATCCGCTGCATAAAAACATATGCTGGATAAGTTGGCGGTTCATTCCGCTGTGAAGACCCCTGATTAATAAAGGGACTAAGCCGACAAGAAAATGAATGAATGAATAAGTAAATAAATAAAAATGTCACTGCTAGTTTCAAAAAATGGCAAAAAATGTATTTAATAATAACCATAATTATTATTCAGCACAACATCTGGCTATATATATATATATATATATATATATATACACACATCTGTTTATATATAATGTACAATATTTAATCATTTTCAGACTAAAGAGTACCTACAGTATTTCCTATCAAGCCCATATGAATATATACAGTTGAAGTCATAATTATTAAAATCATAATTAGTAATCAAATTTTAATTATTTTATATTTTTTCCCCAGTTTCTGTTTAACGGAGAGATTTCTCATCACATTAGTAATCATGATAGTTTTAATAACTTATTTCTAGTAACTGATTTATTTTCTCTTCTCCATGATGACAGTAAATAATATTAGACTAGATATTCTTCAAGACACTAGTATTCAGCTTAAAGTGACATTTAAAGGCTTCACTAGGGTAATTAGGGTAAAGTTAGGGTAATTAGGCAAGTCATTGTATAACAGTGGTTTATTCTGGAGACAATCCAACACTAATATTGCTGAAGGGGCTAATAATATTGACCTTAAAATGGCTTTAAAACTATTAAAAACTGCTTTTATTCTAGCTGAAATAAAAAAATTCCAGAAGAAAAAATATTAGAGGGAATACTGTGAAAAATTCCTGAATCTGTTCAACATCATTTGGGAAATATTGGAAAAATAGTAAATATTCCCCAGGAGGTTGAATAAGTTTACCTTTAAGTGTATAAGGCTATGGGATTAAATGTGTGCCAAATAAAACAAACAAAAACACGGTGGCGCAGTGGGTAGCACAATCGCCTCACAGCAAGAAAGTCGCTGGTTCTAACCTTGGCTGGGTCAGTTGGTGTGTCTGTGTGGAGTTTGCATGTTCCCTCTGTGTTGGTGTGGGTTTCCTCCGGGTGCTCCGGTTTCCCCCACAGTCCAAACACATGCGCTATAGGGGAACTGATGAACTAAATTGTCCGTAGTGTATGAGTGTGTGTGAATGATGGTGTATGGGTGTTTCCCAGTGTTGGGTTGCCGCTGGAAGGGCATATGCTGCGTAAAACAATAAGCTGGATAAGTTGGTGGTTCATTCCAAGCCCTAGTTAATAAAGGGACTAAACCAAAATGAAAATGAATGAACGAACAAGAAAAAAACTCAATATCATCCTCTCAGCTCTCAGAACACAGTAAACACAGTGAGTGTATTTCTGCACACGCACTATAATCTGCTGTTTTACTCCATGTAAAAGACAGAAACTCTGCAGCACAGGCCGATCTGAAGGGTTAATGCTGACAACTGATGATCAAATCTGAAAATGACACCAGCAACAATCCAGAATGCATGATTATATGCTGTCATGGCTTTGCAATCAATAAATGTGATTATAATGGAAGTCAATGGGGCAAAAACAGCCCCCAACATCACCAAACGGGGAGTCAATTTAAACAAGGGTGCACAAGGGTTAACTAAGAAACATATCTGACTAGCTAAGACAAGACAGATACATAAAGATGACATAAAGAGCTGGCAAACAGAGTGACAATATGCCCACATGACACTTTCCATACTTCATGGTTTGAGTTGAGATAGTGAGAGGAGAAACGGTAAACAATAAGTTATAAATATTTAGCAAAAGAGCAATTTCAGTAATATCACACAAGCAAGAGTGATGCTTTCCTGTCAAAACAAAAGTGTCTACGGTGTATTATTGATTTTATACAACAGTCCAATAAATCATTCAGCCTTTAAGTAATTGCTTATTTAAGATAAACACCTACTCATGCCAGTCACTTGCTTTTATTTGTAAATAAATCAGCCCTTTTGAATCATTTAAATGAATGATCTATTATTTATGACATGTCTAAACCAGCACAGAAACACACGCTGTTGAATATTCTTTATGTTATTATTCTAAGAGTGAATATTCTAATGTTTTGCACATTTTCAGTTTTGTTTTCTTAACCAAAGACTATAAAACACACCAGACGTGTCACTCGTATAGTTTTGAATGGGGAAAAGTGTAATGGTCAATATAGCGAATGAAGCCCCGCCTACTAGTACAGGAGCCAATCATCGCTATAGACTGAAAATTCTCCAGAAGAGGGGCTCAGTCCAGACATGAGTTTCTGCAGATTTTGTGTGATTCGAAGGTTTAGAAATGAACTTAAAGAGAGAGTTGTTGTTTATTTTATTGGTGATTCTTAATGATGTTTCCCCATTCAGACAGTATGCCCGAGCATACTCCCCGAGCGGCGTTTTAAAGATGGTTGCCTAATAATTCCTGTATATAGCGTTCACCCTTTAGGTCAAAATGATCCACCTTAAACCTCTAAAATAAAGCAAATACATTGAATTTCAATCCTCAAATCTGTTTAGCATGAAGAAACAAGCTGATCTTCACTTTTCTGAAAAATCCACTTTGCGCCGTGGTGCATGGTCTAACAGGGTTGAGCTTATTCTCTTAATGAGTTATAGTCTCATCTCCCTTTAAGAGTCAGTTGTGTTGTGTCATAGTGCATTTGCTATTCACATGACGGACTTTGTAAGTGTAAAAACTGAACACTTCACTAGAGAGAAAACAGTTAAACAGAGCATCTACAGCTCCAGAATGAGAGATGAGCCTCCTCATTATTTACTTTCACTTTCACTCTGGTGGATAGGGAAACGTGTTGTACACACAGATATCTATTAGCCTATACATAATTAATTTAGTTTATTAAGCACAAAGATTTGTGTCAAAACTATTTCTAAATTCAGTTCTAATTTCCAGCAAAGGAATAAATGAAGAATAATAATGAAGTGTGTTCAAAACACTGAGTTATATCCTAATACACATGCTGTGCCCCATATGGTCTAAAACAGGGGTGGGCAAACTCAGTCCTGGAGGGCCGGTGTCCTGCACAGTTTAGCTCCAACTCTGTTTAAACACACCTGCTTATAGATAATTAGTAATCTTGAAGACACTGATTAGCATGTTCAGGTGTGTTTGATTAGAGTTGAAGCTAAACTATGCAGGACACCGGCCCTCCAGGACTGAGTTTGCCCACCCCTGGTCTAAAAGCTGACAGGTGGACAAATCTGAGCTTGTTTTTAATAAAACAAATATAAATATGCAGATAATCAATAATACTGCTGATAATAATAACATTATACAAAAGCTAATTGTTATGAATAAACTGAAAAAGCCCCCCGAGATGAAGAAGGCATGAAGGCAGTGGTGTTTATATTGATGTAGGCTAGAAAATAATATGTTTTGTAATATTTTAATCCTTTATATTTATATCCTATATATATCCTTATTATATCCTATATATATCCTTAATATTTTAATTATTTTTCATATGTAAAGATATTTGTGTATTGCTGTACATCCTGTGTGTATTAAGCAATGTGTAAGCGAGGCGCACAACTAAAGTGCTCTGCGCTGGACTTTAAGACCTGCTTAGATCTGGTCTATTGAATCGTCTATTTAAGTTCCTCAAAATAGCAACGCCCCAGCAATGCGCCTTAACACACCTCCTTTTTTAGATCAGAACGCCTATGGGCGCACATATGCGCAAATGCATTTGCTATTTAAACAGCGTGGCGCAAAACATCAAAACGACTCTTGCGCCGAGCTGAAACTAGCAAACAACAATTGTGTGGCACCTTGTGCCGCATTGCGCCGGGTGTATGATAGGGCCCAAAGTGTTCTTTCTAATAATGGAAAAAGTCACCAAACTTGGAGGTGAAAAACACATTGTTTATTTTTCTGCTAGTAAAATACTGCATGGGGCTTTTTAAAAATATATTATTTATTGAGTTTTTGCATTTACAATTTAAAGCTGTACATTACCCCTCCCCTACCACAACATTGAAAGAAAAAAAAGGTATATATCCATACATATACACATAGATATATGTACACCTATAAAAATTTAACAAATGTAAAAAAAAATGTGTAAACTACTACTACTACTACTGATAATAAAATAAATATCCTTCCAGTCTTTCTGAGTTGATAGTGAGAGAACAAAGTGTCCCGTATTTGTTGAGTCCATGTGTTATCATTTAACATGAGTGACTTGTCAACATCCAAAGAAAAGGGAATATACAAAAGAGATACGTCTTAATAAAACAACACAAACCAAAACAAGGTTGTATAATCTTGAATCAGAAAACCTTCCTGATATCTTAGAGTCACCACCAGGAAGGGAATTTATTGTCTCATATTTGTTTACACCATATGCTTTCATTTTCCCAGTAATGGGTTGCAGCTGGAAGTTCATCTGCTGTGTAAAACATATGCTGGAATAGTTAGAGGTTCATTCCACTGTGGCGACCCCTGATAAATTAGGGACTAAGCTGAAGAAAAATGAATGAATGAATGAATATGTTATCATTTGACCTGATGCATGGATCATTTTTGACCTGTAAGTCAGGAGGGTTAAACACCACTTGGACTAAATCATTTTAACTAGCAGTTGTATTTATTCTGTACTCTTAAAACCTGTAAACCCATCGAGTTCTGTGTTTGGCTTTGTTTTTAAGCCTGGGGCTGAGACTGACTTCGGTAAGCATCTCAGTGCTCAGAGAGAGACTCGTTCATGTGAAATGTGAATGTTGTAATGAACTCTCTAGTACTTGCTGTACACTGTATACTAGAGCATATATATTGTCTATCATCAGTGGATCTCCTGCGCTTTTGTGTTACTCTATACTCGATTACACAAGAACGTTTAATCAGTCAATAAAAACTATATAAATAGCTACACGGTGTAAATTAAACTGCTATATCACTGTGCTTTTACTCAGTTTACTTTATTCAAATGCTTTATAGGGGATATTTACAGTAATATCAGGACTTCTGAGTATGAAATATATTTGCAGAACCTAACTTGATTCTCTCTAGAATGGATTTTGATCTTAGTCTATCAGCAGATGGCGCTCTTGGCTAGTTTTTAACAGCAGATGGCGCTCTAGGCTATTGTTTAACAGCAGATGGCGCTCTTGGCTAGTTTACAACAGCAGATGGCGCTCTAGGCTAGTTTATAACAGCAGATGGCACTCTAGGCTAGTTTATAATCAGCAGACGGCACTCTAGGCTAGTTTATAATCAGCAGACGGCACTCTAGGCTAGTTTATAATCAGCAGACGGCACTCTAGGCTATTGTTTAACAGCAGATGGCGCTCTAGGCTAGTTTATAATCATCAGACAGTGCTCTAGGCTAGTTTTTAATCAGCAGACGGCACTCTAGGCTAGTTTATAATCATCAGACTGCACTCTAGGCTAGTTTATAATCATCAGACAGTGCTCTAGGCTAGTTTATAATCAGCAGACTGCACTCTAGGCTAGTTTATAATCATCAGACAGTGCTCTAGGCTAGTTTATAATCATCAGACAGTGCTCTAGGCTAGTTTGTAATCAGCAGACGGCGCTCTAGACTAGTTTATAATCAGCAGACGGCACTCTAGGCTAGTTTATAATCATCAGACAGTGCTCTAGGCTAGTTTTTGATCAGCAGACGGCGCTCTAGGCTAGTTTATAACAGCAGATGGCGCTCTAGGCTAGTTTATAATCATCAGACGGTGATCTAGACTAGTTTATAATCAGCAGACGGCACTCTAGACTAGTTTATAATCATCAGACAGTGCTCTAGGCTAGTTTTTGATCAGCAGACGGCGCTCTAGGCTAGTTTATAACAGCAGATGGCGCTCTAGGCTAGTTTATAATCATCAGACAGTGCTCTAGGCTAGTTTTTGATCAGCAGACGGCGCTCTAGGCTAGTTTATAACAGCAGATGGCGCTCTAGCCTAGTTTATAATCATCAGACAGTGCTCTAGGCTAGTTTTTGATCAGCAGACGGAGCTCTAGGCTAGTTTATAATCAGCAGACAGTGCTCTAGGCTAGTTTATAATCAGCAGACAGTGCTCTAGGCTAGTTTTTGATCAGTAGATGGCGCTCTAGGCTAGTTTATAACAGCAGATGGCACTCTAGGCTAGTTTTTAATCAGCAGACGGCACTCTAGGCTACTTTATAATCATCAGACAGTGCTCTAGGCTAGTTTTTGATCAGCAGATGGCGCTCTAGGCTAGTTTTTAATCAGCAGATGGCGCTCTAGGTTAGTTTTTAATCAGCAGACGGCACTCTAGGCTAGTTTATAATCATCAGACAGTGCTCTAGGCTAGTTTTTGATCAGCAGATGGCGCTCTAGGCTAGTTTATAATCAGCAGACGGCACTCTAGGCTAGTTTATAATCATCAGACAGTGCTCTAGGCTAGTTTTTGATCAGCAGATGGCGCTCTAGGCTAGTTTATAATCAGCAGACGGCACTCTAGGCTAGTTTATAATCAGCAGATGGCACTCTAGGCTAGTTTATAATCATCAGACAGTGCTTTAGGCTAGTTGTTGATCAGCAAATGGCGCTCTAGGCTAGTTTATAACAGCAGATGGCGCTCTTGGCTAGTTTTTAACAGCACATGGCACTCTAGGCTAGTTTTTAATCAGCAGACGGCACTCTAGGCTAGTTTATAATCATCAGACAGTGCTCTAGACTAGTTTATAATCAGCAGACGGCACTCTAGGCTAGTTTATAATCATCAGACAGTGCTCTAGGCTAGTTTATAATCAGCAGACGGCACTCTAGGCTAGTTTATAATCAGCAGACGGCACTCTAGGCTAGTTTATAATCAGCAGACGGCACTCTAGGCTAGTTTATAATCAGCAGACGGCACTCTAGGCTAGTTTATAATCAGCAGACGGCACTTTAGGCTAGTTTATAATCAGCAGACGGCACTGTAGGCTAGTTTATAATCATCAGACAGTGCTTTAGGCTAGTTGTTGATCAGCAGATGGCGCTCTAGGCTAGTTTATAACAGCAGATGGCGCTCTTGGCTAGTTTTTAACAGCACATGGCACTCTAGGCTAGTTTTTAATCAGCAGACGGCACTCTAGGCTAGTTTATAATCATCAGACAGTGCTCTAGACTAGTTTATAATCAGCAGACGGCACTCTAGGCTAGTTTATAATCAGCAGACGGCACTCTAGGCTAGTTTATAATCAGCAGACGGCACTCTAGGCTAGTTTATAATCAGCAGACGGTGCTCTAGGCTAGTTTATAATCAGCAGACGGCACTCTAGGCTAGTTTTTATCAGCAGATGGCACTCTAGGCTATTGTTTAACAGCAGATGGGGCTCTAGGCTATTGTTTAACAGCACATGGCACTCTAGGCTAGTTTTTAATCAGCAGACGGCACTCTAGGCTAGTTTATAATCATCAGACAGTGCTCTAGGCTAGTTTATAATCAGCAGACGGCACTCTAGGCTAGTTTATAATCAGCAGACGGCACTCTAGGCTAGTTTATAATCAGCAGACGGCACTCTAGGCTAGTTTATAATCATCAGACAGTGCTCTAGGCTAGTTTATAATCAGCAGACGGCACTCTAGGCTAGTTTTTATCAGCAGATGGCACTCTAGGCTATTGTTTAACAGCAGATGGGGCTCTAGGCTATTGTTTAACAGCAGATGGGGCTCTTGGCTAGTTTTTAACAGCACATGGCACTCTAGGCTAGTTTATAATCAGCAGACAGCACTCTAGGCTAGATTATTATCAGCAAACGGCACTCCAGGCTAGTTTTTAACACTCCAGGCTAGATTTAACCATACACACAAATGGAAGAGTGCTTGTGCTTTCAGCTGACTCATGTATGTTGGCGTTTATATTAAATAAATATAAACACAGCTCACTATAAACACTTCTAATTTGTTAAAACAATTCCAAACTTTATTAATGATTGAAAGAAATTGAATGCAAGCAGAATCTGTTCATGACTGAATAACAATGCACTCAGAAAATCCACGTAGAATCAATTTGATTTATTGCTACTGCTCTGATTATCTGATTAATGTGATCTGTTGACATACGTCTCGGCACAACAAACTGTGAATGATAAACAGACCAGCGCATGGATGAGTCAAGTTGTCTTTCAGCGGCACAGTGTGTGGTTTCTTAATTTCACCCAGTGATCAGATGACCTCTGCACTCGCTCCAGCTGCTCAGCGTCAATAATAACGCTAATTAAATTAAAGCTCGCTCCAGAGGTCATATGAATCTGATCAGCACACAGACAGAGACCATGCTCAAGAGTTTGATAGTTGTTGCATGTTTTGCATATCTAGCATTTAGTAGAAACAAAGCACTACTAATGTTCCTGTATGTGTGTGTGTGAGAGAGATATGAGAGATATGAGCTGAAGGAGCTGAGAACTGTGGGTAATTACACCACAAGTCACTGGATAAGAGTGTGTATATATAAACTAGGGATGCACAACGTTAAAAAAATTAATAAACATTGCAATATTTTGTTTTTCTGAGATATGTATTGCGATATGAATATTGACAATTTCATGTGATCACCAGAATGAGGAAGTCCCAGAGTAAAGTGAGAAAATATGATACACCGATGTTTTGGAGGATTGAAAAACTGTCTTTACGCTGTTTTCATCTCTTTTTATATTATTTGTTTCTATTTTATTTATACTTGTCCCTTATTCCTGTTTATGTAAAGCACTTTGAATTGCCAATGTGTATGAAATGTGCTATAGAAATAAACTAGCCTTACCTAGTGCGACAAATACAAATGAAATAAACCGTGTGTTCTGGTTTTCAGAGAGGTCTAACAGGTAGAGTAATTGAATAATCAAATCTAAAATAACACTGCATAGTTTTCGTCGCATAAATAATTCCATAAAATTAATCATTATTAAACAGGGCTCCAAATTGCGACCGTTTTGTTCGCATATGCACCCGAAATTTTTATCTATGCAACCTAAAAATATATGCAGTTGAAACACTTGAAATGCAGTTGTTGTCATGTCAACTTGCTGCAGTAAACAAAGACCCCAATGCTTGCCCCGCCTTCAAGCTCTTCTGATTGGCCCACTGCTCTAAAACTGAACGCAAATGGATTGGTTAAAATCTGCTGTCAATCACTCAGTCAATGGCTTCTGGCTTGGGTTGACAGGGAGAGCTACACAACCGCGAAAATGTAAAGCGCTGAAGGTGAGAATGAAAACAACACTGACAGATTTAGTTTAACAAACCAACTAAAGCTACAAATAATGGCACATCTGATTACTGATTATGTGGTGAATGTACGAACACTTTTCGAAGAGTGGATAAAAGACTTCCAGTGGCTTCAAGTCTGCTATGAAAATAACTAAAGCATTCACTGTAAAGTCTGTGGGACGGAGTTTTCAGGTAACTGTTTGCCACTGAATCTACACATTTTAAGCACGAGAGGTTTTGTTTAATCCTTCATTTAATCGTCAGATGCTGTCAGTCATGCAAGTGGCAGCTATATGTAAAATATAACACCATGTACACCATCGCAAAAGGGCTTGCATTCACTTAGATTACACTAATAATGCAGCTCATGAAAAGACCGGTATTGCTATTAAGATGACGTATGCAAATAATAAGGTATAATTCAAAGCATCTGTGCAATATCAGACAGCACCCGTGAGCAAGGGCGTAGCAGATATTTTAAAAGTGGGGGGGACGGCTGTATGAGATCATACGTTCATATAGTTATTATTCACCTGTTTCTAAATGGTCTGTCTCTAAAAGTGAGGGGGACGTTTAGTTTTGATTAGTGTTGATTTCAAATGCACTAAATCTGTTTATTAAACTTGTAGTAACGGTGCTCATAATTGGTGGGTGCGCATAACTTTTTCAAGTTAGGAGCACCAGTGCTACCAAGCAAAAAGTTTAATTTCGAGCCCTGTTAAAGCTACAAATGGTGCAATTTAGTGTGTCTAAATGCTTTTAAACTGCTCATAAGCTCACAGGCGTCAAAACACATGTAAATAATGTAAGTAAACTTTCAATCTATTATGTTATAAACTCTGCAGTGTCTCCACAAACCTCATGTGTTGTGTTGGTATATCTATAATCCAGACTGCAATGTGACTATTGTGGATACGCTCATTGCAATATCAATGCTGAAACTGTATATTGTGCAGCCCTAATATAAACTGATCCTGTCTTGTCTTTAATTGTTCTCAGCTTCCTGCATTTTGTGTAAGTGACCCAGAATACCATAGAAACCACAAAGCGATGTGCAACCGAACAACCCATAAAGTGACATGCTAAAAGCCCTCAGAAGTGAGTCAGAGGACTGTGAGGTCATCCTGAGTCTGTGGTTGATGGTAGTTTATTGTGAGCTTCTTGTCATCCTTCATCACACTCTTGTGCTGCAGACATCAGAGCATTAATTCACTTCAACACAGAGAGACAGACACTTACTTAGGACTAAATCATTAAACTATGTACTTTATTTGTGAAGATGAACTTTTGAGTGTGCAACAGAAGAGTGTGCAAGATTTAGGACAAACTGCTTCCTCATTAACAGAGTGTTCTGTTGCTTCGTTACCTCAATCATCTCGTATTTCTCATCTCAGGACATCATCCATATTTCTCTTGTTTAAAGCTGGCATGTTACGGAAGTTAAAATAGTCCTTTTTTTCATATTTTGACATCTTATTTAACGGCATGATTTTGTCCTTTGGGAACTGATTGGATATTTGAAAGATGAGCGTTTGTAACAAAATGGAGCAAAGATTGACAAAAACAAATCAGAAATGAGACATGCACTGATAATCCCTCCCTAGAACTGATAGTTCCGCCCTAAATGACTGAGAGGTCTGCCTTAAAGGACTCAAAGCTCCATCCTAATGGACTGATAAAATCACCCTAAAGGACTGATAGCCCTGCCCTAAAATACTGAGAGTGCTGCTCTGAAGGACTAATAGTTCCACCCTAAATTACTGATAGTAATGATAGCTATGATAGAAAGTAATGATAGTAATGATAAAGTCCTGATAGCTCCACCTTAAGGTACTGATAGCCCCGCCTTAAAGTACTAATAGTTTAGCCCTAAAGAACTAACAGCCCTGCTCTGAAGCACAGAAAGCCCCACCCTCCCTGACTGATAGCTCCACCCTGAAGGACTGATAGCTCCACCCTAAATGACTGATAGTCCTGCCTTAAATGACTGATAGCCCCATGCTAAAGTACTAATAACCCCACCCTATATGACTGAGAATCCCGCCCTAAAGGACTGATATCCCCGCCTTAAATAACTGACAACTGTGCCCTTAATGACTGATAGCCCCACTCTAAAGGACTGATAGCTCCACCCTAAAGGACTGATAGCTCCGCCCTTAATGACTGATAGCCCCGCCTTAACTGACTGATAACTCTGCCCTTAATGACTGATAGCCCCACTCTAAAGGACTGATAGCTCCACCCTATAGGACTGATAGCCCCGCCTTAACTGACTGATAACTCTGCCCTTAATGACTGATAGCCCCACTCTAAAGGACTGGTAGCTTCACCCTTAATGTCTGATAGCCCTGCCCTAAAGGACTTATAGCCCCACCCTAAATGAATGAGAACCCTGCCCTAAAGGACTGGTAGCTCCTCCCTTAGTGACTGATAGCCCCATCCTAAAGGACTGATAGCCCCACCTGAAGTGCAGACACATCGTTTATAACAAGCACTACTATATACATATAAAAATAAGAGCACGTTTTGATTTCATGCTAAGCAAGTTAATCTGCTGTTCGTGGGTCTTTTGTTTGTGTATTTATGCATTCAGAAGTTATTGAGCAAACATATCTTTGTAAAAGTTCACAAGATTATTGCAGATATTGAAAACATAATGTAGAAATCATAAAATCAATAATGTAGATATTAATTAACATCTTTACCTAAGCCTCTCAATTTAACCATCACTCTTGCACATCCGCCGTGTTTGTAGTTTGACACTTTTTCCATATGTTTGTAGTTCTAATCGACTTCATCGATCAGTGTATTGTGCACAATATTATCCAGTCGAGTGTTAAAATAACCTGCACTCTAAATTTCTAACCTGCAGGCTGTCAGAGAGTTTGAGTCACTGTCATGCTGACTGTTTATGATGATAGGGTCTGATTAAATATTCATTTACAGTAAATAATCTGCAGAACAGAGATGCAGCTGCTCTGATCAATGTGCAAACGTGAAAGGAACATTCGCTCACAGTCTTTTAGATGTATTGCATTTTTGTATGGTTTTTATGCGGTTGTACCATGACTAAAATGTAATTTAGTGTATATTGTTATGCTAAATGACATGTCAGCAGGTGTGTTCTGTAAATCATGGTCAAAATGTATTGTAGTTTAAAGTATATACATAAATTAGTTTGCTGCTGTACATCATCTCATCCATATTTTATTCAGATTTTATCATTTCAAATGTTTAAAACATTCAAATGTGCTCAGTGGTGGCTCGCTTCACAGCAAGAAGGTTGCTGGTTCGAGTCCCGGCGGGGCCAGTTGGTGTTTTTGTGTGGAGTTTGCATGCTCTCCCCGTGTTGGCGTGGTTTTCCCACAGTCCATACACATGCGCTATAAGGCAGTGGTTCCCAAGGTGGAGGTCAATGATCGGGGGTCACGTGATGTGATTTCCAAAAGTCAAATCAATTTTAGGTCCCATTTACACTAATACGTCTTCATTTTAAAATGGTGTTTTATAACAGAAATGATCCACACTGACGTGTCACCTAACATTTCCGAACAGCTCTCAGTCCACACTACACTGCTGAAAACACACATCACGTGACCATACACACAGCATGCGCTGAAAGCTGCTTCAGTGTATTCTCGTGTTTGAGCTCCAGGCAGTCAGCGGGAGCTCTGAGCACACCTGTCCGGCTGAGAGCAGCCGAACGTCAGCCAGTCCATCCCGATCATAGATCTCCTCTTTCTGATGTTGTTAATCGCGATCTATAATTCATCTTGTGTAGACCTATATCTAACGACTCTGTCTTTTGCATCTATTAGTCTACTTTTTCTCAGGTAACGTGTTTTGGCTAAGCGCAAAGATAAGTCAATACCTGTTAATTTCTGTAAGCACGTACACTGATTCGCACGTTTGACCGATTGCTTGCCTGTATTTCCTATATTGTGTAAACTTATTGTACGTTATGCTTTTATAATTATTATTGATTATTAAAATGATAGCTTACTGATGATTATATTCAGCAAAAGAGACGGCTATTTAATATTTCACCATGCATTTCCTCTGATAATCTTTATTGTTTACACAGAGACCATTTCGATGTGGTGATGTCACTGGCCCATGAACATTTCCTGCTTGTTGTCAAACTATTTTGTAACTGTAAAAATAGGCAATTTAATCAGATCTTAATGTTAAAACAGCCGTCATAACATTATTTATCAATATGTAGACTTTTTAAACACTATGGAAATTAAAAATGCAATACAGGAAATACATTAGGACCATTGTTTTTGTTTACATCCCTTAAAATGACATTAAGCACATATTGCCAAAACCACACAGTGAGCCTAATGTATATATTTTTCACTGAAAATGAAAGGAGGCATAGGCTGAGTTTTGTTATAAATTTGCTATACTATATAAGATGACGACCATATAAATATGTACATGATGCCTTAACATTTTTGGAGGCTGTTATGTTTAAGTTGTTAATCTAAAAATTTTAAAGAGACAGTGCTTTGTTATATTTTCCTTTTATTGTTAAGATGAAATGTATCCAGGGTGATGTTGTAAAAGTACCGCCGTTGCATTTGAACATTTACCCGACGTGTCCTCGTGTAAACTTGAGAAGTCTGAACTTACAAGAAAAGGATGCAAGACTGAACGTTGTGTACTTAATATTGAGAAAAAGCCTCAATCAGAATGTCTGCAGCCATGCCTGCCTTTTCAGATGTCTCCGCTAACCCCCATCCACGCAGCAGCAGTGTTTTAAAACCAAAGCGTCCTCCTCATCGGTGTCAAAACGCTGTTTTCAGGGCTGGAAATACTCTGGGGTAGTGTGGATGGAAGGCGGAACCATTGCAAAAGTTATGCATGTTAAAACTACACTGTATTAGTCTAAACAGGCCTTATTAAACAATTATATATAACAATTATATATAACATAACCCACAGAAGATAAAAATAGTAGCTAATAGTTTCATAAAAAACAACAACATGAAAATATTTGTATATTTATAACCACCTCTGAGGAATATGGAGGTCGCGAGTCACTGGCATTGCTATTTTGGGAGTCGCGGGCTGAAAAGTTTGGGAACCCCTGCTATAGGGGAATTGATTAACTTAATTGGCCGAGTGTGTATAGGTGTTTCCCAGTACTGGGTTGCAGCTGGAAGGGCATCCGGTGTGTAAAACATATGCTGGATAAGTTCATTCCGCTGTGGCGACCCCTGATGAATAAAGGGACTAAGCTGAAGGAAAATAAATGAATGAATAAAACATTAAACCAGATTGACTTTGCCTAACATGCCTTGTATAATATTTGATAATAATATAATATTTGCCTGATATTTATATATAATCACTTTTGTAAACCTCGTTTATGTGCACGTTGAAATGAGATGACTGATCTTTTATCCAGTTAACAGAGATTAACATATGATAAGTGGAACATCAGCAGTAAATGTTGAACGCCTCCAATCATTTGCCGCATATGAGCTTGAGGCTATTAAACACGCTGACAGATCTGTGTACTGTAATATGACATCACACACACGCACACGCACACACACAGTGTATCTGACAGCTGCTCTGTTAGCACACTCTCTGAGATATTTCAACACACACTTGTCTATCAACACTATGTTAATGAGTGTTATCGATTGCATGAACTTTATTTAAGGTGTGATCCAGCTTTTTAGACTAGATTTACATTTGTGTAGAAAAAAAAGACATTAAATAGAATATGAAGTTTTAGTTTAGGTGAGTAACTGCACACATATCTCCAGTAAATTTAAGAGCAAGTCATATGGGTATATCTTATTTGCAATTTGTAAAGTAGTAGTCCTTCATTTCATTCATTCATTTTCTTTTCAGCTTAGTCCATTTATTAATCAGGGGTCGCCACAGCGGAATGAACCGCCAACTTCATCCAGCATATGTTTTACACAGCGAATGCCCTTTCAGCTGCAACCCATCACTGGGAAACACCCATACACACTCATTTACACACATACACTACGGAAAATTTAGCTTACCCAATTTAGTGCATGTGTTTGAACTGCGGGGAAACCGGAGCACCCGGAGGAAACCCACACCAACACGGGAAGAACATGCAAACTGACCCATCCGAGGTCCTTCAATGTAAAGTTATTTATTTATTCATTTATTTAAGTTGTTATTATTTATGTTTTTACATTATTTATTTAAAAAAATGCATATTTTTGTCTGAAATAGTCTGCTCTGAAATGTCTTAACTAGTCATTATATTTTTTAATCTTATGTCTGCTACTGATCTACATCAACATGATCAATGTAACTAATTTGCATAACCCTGCCTTCTGCTACATACAGACAAGTTTGTTTTATTTCTGACACGAAAAGGCCAATCAAAACAAACTTGGCAAGTTGACCAATCAGAGCAGAGCTGGGTTATGGAAGAGGGAGGGGCTTACAGACCCTAAGCACCAAATTGATAGGCTACATGCAGACAGACTTTTCATTCTCTCCAGTCTTTCCATTCGAAAATTGTCACGTTTAAGATCTGATATCTTTAAAATCAGCAATCTTCACTGCCTGTTAGATATACGATATGAAGTAGGTCTCAGACTGGACAAGAAACACTGCATTAAAGTCCATGACAGTGTATTTTACGCAAGTGTTTTCAATGGAATTTCGGTGCTAGCCTGTTGCCACTTGTCTTTCATTTCGTTTTACGCTTGAGCAACTAAATGAATGCTGAAGTCTATTTAACTGAATGTATTGTAATTACATTACAACATCCATGCTGTAAAAACAGCCTTGTCAAATTGAAAATAGTCACATTAAGCTCTCACCGCAAGTTTATTATTGGCTTTAAAACTCTAGCTGTGCATAGAGCCCATTCAAATTCAGTTCATCTTTATTTATATGGAGCTTTTACAATGTAGATTGTGTCAAAGCAGCTTAACATAGACGTTCTAGTAAACTGAAACACAGTTGAAGCTCAGTTTAGTTCAGTGTGGTTTAATTTTCACTGCTGAAAGTCCAAACGCTGAAGAGCAAATCCATCCCTGCACAACACTGAAGATCAAATCCATCCCTGCACAACACTGAAGATCAAATCCATCCCTGCACAACTCTGAAGAGCAAATCCATCCCTGCACAACACTGAGGAGCAAATCCATCCCTGCACAACACTGAAGATCAAATCCATCCCTGCACAACACTGAGGAGCAAATCCATCCCTGCACAACTCTGAAGATCAAATCCATCCCTGCACAACTCTGAAGAGCAAATCCATCCCTGCACAACACTGAAGATCAAATCCATCCCTGCACAACACTGAGGAGCAAATCCATCCCTGCACAACACTGAGGAGCAAATCCATCCCTGCACAACACTGAAGATCAAATCCATCCCTGCACAACACTGAAGAGCAAATCCATCCCTGCACAGCTCTGAAGAGCAAATCCATCCCTGCACAACACTGAAGAGCAAATCCATCCCTGCACAACACTGAAGAGCAAATCCATCCCTGCACAACACTGAGGAGCAAATCCATCCCTGCACAACACTGAGGAGCAAATCCATCCCTGCACAACACTGAAGAGCAAATCCATCCCTGCACAACACTGAAGAGCAAATCCATCCCTGCACAACACTGAGGAGCAAATCCATCCCTGCACAACACTGAAGAGCAAATCCATCCCTGCACAACTCTGAAGATCAAATCCATCCCTGCACAACACTGAAGAGCAAATCCATCCCTGCACAACACTGAAGAGCAAATCCATCCCTGCACAACACTGAAGAGCAAATCCATCCCTGCACAACACTGAGGAGCAAATCCATCCCTGCACAACACTGAAGAGCAAATCCATCCCTGCACAACTCTGAAGATCAAATCCATCCCTGCACAACTCTGAAGATCAAATCCATCCCTGCACAACTCTGAAGATCAAATCCATCCCTGCACAACTCTGAAGATCAAATCCATCCCTGCACAACACTGAGGAGCAAATCCATCCCTGAACAACACTGAAGAGCAAATCCATCCCTGCACAACACTGAAGAGCAAATCCATCCCTGCACAACACTGAAGATCAAATCCATCCCTGCACAACACTGAAGAGCAAATCCATCCCTGCACAACACTGAAGAGCAAATCCATCCCTGCACAACTCTGAAGATCAAATCCATCCCTGCACAACACTGAGGAGCAAATCCATCCCTGCACAACACTGAGGAGCAAATCCATCCCTGCACAACACTGAAGAGCAAATCCATCCCTGCACAACACTGAAGAGCAAATCCATCCCTGAACAACACTGAAGAGCAAATCCATCCCTGCACAACACTGAAGAGCAAATCCATCCCTGCACAACTCTGAAGATCAAATCCATCCCTGCACAACACTGAGGAGCAAATCCATCCCTGCACAACACTGAGGAGCAAATCCATCCCTGCACAACTCTGAAGAGCAAATCCATCCCTGCACAACACTGAAGAGCAAATCCATCCCTGCACAACTCTGAAGAGCAAATCCATCCCTGCACAACACTGAAGAGCAAATCCATCCCTGCACAACTCTGAAGATCAAATCCATCCCTGCACAACACTGAAGAGCAAATCCATCCCTGCACAACTCTGAAGATCAAATCCATCCCTGCACAACACTGAGGAGCAAATCCATCCCTGCACAACACTGAGGAGCAAATCCATCCCTGCACAACACTGAGGAGCAAATCCATCCCTGCACAACACTGAGGAGCAAATCCATCCCTGCACAACACTGAAGAGCAAATCCATCCCTGCACAACACTGAAGAGCAAATCCATCCCTGCACAACACTGAGGAGCAAATCCATCCCTGCACAACACTGAGGAGCAAATCCATCCCTGCACAACACTGAAGAGCAAATCCATCCCTGCACAACACTGAAGATCAAATCCATCCCTGCACAACACTGAAGAGCAAATCCATCCCTGCACAACACTGAAGAGCAAATCCATCCCTGCACAACACTGAAGATCAAATCCATCCCTGCACAACACTGAAGAGCAAATCCATCCCTGCACAACTCTGAAGATCAAATCCATCCCTGCACAACTCTGAAGATCAAATCCATCCCTGCACAACTCTGAAGATCAAATCCATCCCTGCACAACTCTGAAGATCAAATCCATCCCTGCACAACACTGAAGAGCAAATCCATCCCTGCACAACTCTGAAGATCAAATCCATCCCTGCACAACTCTGAAGATCAAATCCATCCCTGCACAACACTGAGGAGCAAATCCATCCCTGAACAACACTGAAGAGCAAATCCATCCCTGCACAACACTGAAGAGCAAATCCATCCCTGCACAACACTGAAGATCAAATCCATCCCTGCACAACACTGAAGAGCAAATCCATCCCTGCACAACACTGAAGAGCAAATCCATCCCTGCACAACTGTGAAGATCAAATCCATCCCTGCACAACACTGAGGAGCAAATCCATCCCTGCACAACACTGAGGAGCAAATCCATCCCTGCACAACACTGAAGAGCAAATCCATCCCTGCACAACACTGAAGAGCAAATCCATCCCTGAACAACACTGAAGAGCAAATCCATCCCTGCACAACACTGAAGAGCAAATCCATCCCTGCACAACTCTGAAGATCAAATCCATCCCTGCACAACACTGAAGAGCAAATCCATCCCTGCACAACTCTGAAGAGCAAATCCATCCCTGCACAACACTGAAGAGCAAATCCATCCCTGCACAACTCTGAAGATCAAATCCATCCCTGCACAACACTGAAGAGCAAATCCATCCCTGCACAACTCTGAAGATCAAATCCATCCCTGCACAACACTGAGGAGCAAATCCATCCCTGCACAACACTGAGGAGCAAATCCATCCCTGCACAACACTGAAGAGCAAATCCATCCCTGCACAACACTGAAGAGCAAATCCATCCCTGCACAACACTGAAGAGCAAATCCATCCCTGCACAACACTGAAGAGCAAATCCATCCCTGCACAACACTGAGGAGCAAATCCATCCCTGCACAACACTGAAGAGCAAATCCATCCCTGCACAACACTGAAGAGCAAATCCATCCCTGCACAACACTGAAGAGCAAATCCATCCCTGCACAACACTGAGGAGCAAATCCATCCCTGCACAACTCTGAGGAGCAAATCCATCCCTGCACAACTCCACAAGTCCCAAATAAACCGAATGGAAATCATTGCAAAATTATTCTAATATTTAAGATTTCCTGAGCTTATAAACATTAAAGCTGTTTCAGGGCTCTCCAGCACAATGTTAAGACACTTCAAAATACTATATGACTATGATTTAAAGGTACAGTTCACCCAAAATTAACATCATGTCATCATTTACTCACTTGTTCCAACCCAGTTTGAGTTTCTTTCCTCTGTTAAATAAGATATACTGAAATATACTGAAAACAAAAGCTATTGACATCTGTAGTAGACATCTGTGGAAGTTAATGGCTGTTTTTGCCAGTATATTTTAGTATATATTTGTTTTTTGTTCAACAGAGGATAAGATCTAAGTGTGTAAATGATGCAGAATTTTTTTGGGGTGAACTGTCCCTTTAAAAACGTCCCAATGGAAGATTGTGCTGTCTGAGTCACCGACGCCCCCTGGTGTCATTAGCTGAGAATGTTTACTGAGGCTTTACTTTACTTTTTTATCTCAACCAAAACTGAAATTTTACTCTCTCTTTACTCACTCTCATGCGGCTCCAAACCAGTTTCAGTTTCTGTCATCTGTTGAACACAAAAGAAGATACTTTGAAGAAAGCTGAAAACTTGTAACCATTGACTTCCATAGTGTTTTTTTCCTACTATATAATTGAATGGTTTTTAAATTATATAGTACCGGTGTTTAGCTGTGAAGAAACTATATAGATTAATATATAGTGTTCAGCAAAAGAAAGGAACTCATAAAGGCTTAGTACTACGTGAGGGAGAGTAGATAATGAGTACATTTTCATTTTTGCGTGAACTGTCCCTTTAATGTGTGAACATATAAATAGATGATTATTGTGATTATTGACAATCAGAAAGTAGTTTTGTGTTCACATTTTAATACTGATGTGTAGCTATTGAGTATAATCATTAGCTGTGTTTTTGTCAGCACTACTTGTTGTTGTCCAGATGATGGCGCTGTCTAATTTCTAATGAGCTCATTAAAGGGATAGTTCACCCAAAAATGTAAAATTCTGTCATCATTTACTCATCTGTTACATGTTTTAAACCTTTATGATTTTCTTTAATCTGTTTAACATAATAGAAGATATTTTGAAGAATGTTAGAAACCTGTAACCATTGACTTCCATAGTATTTGTTTTGCCTACAATGGAAGTCAATGGTTACCGGTTTTCAGCTTTCTTCAACATATCTTTTTTGTGAATAAATATTGAGTAAATTTTAATTTCTGCATGAACTGTCCCTTTAATGTGTGAACATAGATGATTATCGATGATCAGGAAGTAGGTTTGTGTTCACATTGTAATATGTGATTGATTGTGTGTAATCACCAGCTGTGTTTTAGTCAGGCCTTTTAGTTGTTGTCCAGATGGTGGCGCTGTATAATTTCTAATGACATCATTAAAGGGATAGTTCACCCAAAAATGTCAAATTCTGTCATCATTTACTCACACTTCAGTTGTTTCAAATCATTATGAGTTACTTACTTCTGTTGAACACAAAAGAAGATATTTTGAAGAATGCCAAAAACCAGTAACCATTGACTTCCATAGTATTTGCTTTTCCTACAATGGAAGTCAATGGTTACCGGTTTTTGGCATTCTTCTAAATAACAAAGTCAATGGAAGTCAATGGTTACAGGTTTTCAGCATGCTTCAAAATATCTTCTTTTGTGCTCAACAGAAGAAAGAAACTCATAAAGGTTTACGACTATGTAGGTGTGATTAAATAGTGAGTACATTTTAATTTTTGCATGAACTATCCCTTTAATGAAGTGACTGATGGAATTAAGTTCTTGTGTGAGAACCGCATTTGTTTTTACTCTGATTTTACTACAGTGTTGACGGCAGTCTGGTCGGCATCTTAATTTCATGAGTTTGAGAGTAATTCAATGCAGGTTTGGTCTGCAGATCAATTTTAGCTTTGCATTTGGAGCAGAACCAGGCGTTTAGTCAGCGTTTGTAAGCCCGGGAGGGTTCGGCTATGGTGCATTATCATAATGAGATGTTATTAATCACAGCAGCTTTTGTGTGCTGCCTTTCTTCTCTTTGTCACTAATGTTTTAATGCCACCGACTGAGAATGTTGTGCAGGAAATAGTTTATTTGAGTTTAAAAGATACTGTTTATGTGTGTTTGACCCATTGAATAGCGTGTTTGATCAATGTCAGGGCTGCACGATATTGGAAAAAACTGACATTGCAATATTTTATTTTCTGCAACTACATATTGCAATATTTAGTATAATTTTAACAGATGCAATGGATAGCTCTATTTAGATAGAATTAATCCTTTTAGGAGAGCTTTAGATGATAATAGTATGATTTTGTAGTGGAGTGCATCTGCATCAAATTTAATAAACCAAATCACAAGCAATGATAAATATTGTAAAGCATAGATTAATAAGCGCTCTGTGGTATTTCTGGGAGTCTGACAGTATTCAGGTACACAAATTTAATAATTAAATGTAAAATAAATAACTCTGTACAGGGCTCGAATGAAAGGGCTGCCTGCTGGCGAGATGCTCAGGACAGTAGACAGCATCATTACTGGCCCAATCTTGTCACTAAATAATAAATTTGGCTGTGATTGTTTGTCAATTGCTTTCACACCTATACATCCTTTCTCGTTTGCCCAGTTAGCGCGGTTCGTTTTGCGTAAGTGAATCCCGCAATTGCGTGCAGATCCACGCCAAATCAATCGCTCCGAGAACGCCTGAATGAGGTGGCCACTCTGGAGTGGACCGATTGTAGTGAGAAAGCAAAACGATACAACAAACTAACGAATCAGGCTATATCACAGTGTATTATGGTTGTGTATAGCCTAGAGCTGCACAATTAATCAAAAAAAGGTCGATTAATGACCAAAATAATCATGATTATGATTTTTCCCAAAATCGAGCAGCCATAATATATATATATATTCATTCATTCATTCAATCAATCACTCATTTTCTTGTCGGCTTAGTTCAATTATTAATCTGGGGTCGCCACAGCGGAATGAACCGCCAACTTATCCAGCATTTATTTTACGCAGTGGATGGCCTTCCAGCCACAACCCATCTCTGGGAAACACCCATACACACTCATTCACACTTATACACTACGGACAATTTAGCTTACCCAATTCACCTGTACCGCATGTCTTTGGACTGTGGGGGAAACCGGAGCACCCGGAGGTGCAAACTCCACACAGAAACGCCAACTGACCCAGCAACCTCCTTGCTGTGAGGCGACAGCACTACATACTGCACCACTGCGTTGCCTATATTTATATATATTTTGTTTCATCAGTTTTTTAATTGTCAGTTAATCTGAATAAAAAGTATGTATACAATTATGTTTGGCTTTTACATATTTAAAATATATAGCTAAGCAATTGCTATTATAAAGCTATCATTATAGCTAAAATAGCTTTTTTTGGCAGGGCAAGTAAAAATCTGAACCACTGGCCTGATTGGTTCTAAAATGCTAATTTACTCAGCCTGAATGCGTATACGGTCACAACAAATTGTTTAATAACTTCGTGGTTCAACTCTGCAACTACTCCACAAACATGTGTGTTTTTAACTTCTACTTAACTATAATACTGATTCGACATTGCATATGTCTATGTGACTATTGTGAATGTGCACATTGCAGTATCGATGCTGAAACGATATAATGTGCAGCCCTACTGTATATGATGACTTGGTGAAGTGCGCAAGGGAATGAAATGCTGAATTATACAGAGCAATATTAAACATTCATCCGCTGCATTTCACAGAGTTTTCATATAAGATGTCCTGCGCTGACATTTGTTTTGAGGCAAAAATACCTCCATCTGCCTGTCGAGATCAGGAACTGCAGTTTTTAATATTTTTATATTAATTTTAATTGGCAACAATAATACTTTACGTCTACAGCAAGATTTAATATAATATATTATTGAATATGGGAGGCCCAGTGGCTCAGTGGGGTCGCACTGTGGCCTCACAGCAAGAAGGTCGCTGGTTCGAGTCCCAGCTAGGTCAGTTGGTGTTTCTGTGTGGAGTTTGCATGTTCTCCCCGTGTTGGTGTGGGTTTCCTCCAGGTACTCCGGTTTCCCCCACAGTCCAAACACATGAGCTATAGGGGAACTGATCAACTAAATTTTCCATGGTGTGTGTGTGTGTGAATGAGTGTTTCCCAGCACTGGGCTGCAGCTGGAGGAGCATCTGCTGCTCAAAACATATACTGGAATGGTTGGCGGTTCATTCCGGCTTGTTTTTTCTACTGCGAGCTGATTGGATGTAGTAAAGTAGGTGTTTCATTCAGAAAGATGGGGGAAAGGGTTTGAGGAGAGTTATAACAGCTTAACAGACTCCTCCTCCTCACCATTTCTGTTTGTTGAGATAGTGACTGACAGCTGGAGGGGCGTGGTTAAGTGTGTTAACCCCACCCACTACCTCAAACATACAATAATTTGAGAATCGAACTGAAAACAAACAGGAAGTGCATTTTCATACTCCAGTTTTAGATCACAAGGCCAAACTGTTTAATTATTCTTAATGACACGCACAGATGAATTGTTCAGCACAGAACTAGCAATGTGAGCTAACAGAATCACATGGTTAGTTTTGATTTCATTTGTACTTTAAAGCTTTTATTTTGGATGAGTACTACAGTAGGATTTGAAGTTAAAGTCGGCTGTGTTTCCTCCAGAAAACTCTCTGCTGCGGCCGGAGGACATCTGGATGCTGGATGGGGAGGACTCCATTACCCAGGAGCCTTTGTGTCGTCCCAGCAGGCCTGATCACCTGGACTTCCTGAGGATCACTCCACCCGAGGATGACATCATCGGAGACACTCCGTATTATCCCAAACTCGGCATAACGGTGAGTTTCTCATAGTGATGGGAAGTTCGACCATTTTACTGACCTTTGAGTCTCGTTCATCGATTCCATTAATTTCCTTCAATTTGCTAAAACATCATTAAAATGTGACGAGTTGCTTCCAAACACATCTACAACAAGCTCAAACAACTCAACACAAACAAGTCAGAACTAAAATCTTTTTCAAACGTAA
>NC_079451.1:52931238-52933738 GCF_903798145.1 Danio aesculapii | reverse complement strand
TCAGAGCAGATTATATGGGTGGGACACAAACCACAATGAACAGCAAATGTCAGATGCAGCGACTCTGTAATTAAGGCTTTGTCTCTCAGCCATTAGAGGGAGATGGACTGTATCTTCTGCACTGATAATATCTGGTCTTACAGGTTAAACTAACTCACTTCATGCTGACTCAGGAGTCATTGTTCTGCTCAGCAACACCAACAACTGACATCAACCTTCTCAGACAGGCTACTGATATTTATAGACTCAGGCCTGCTGTTTAGAAAGTGAAAACTTGCATGTAAACAAAGATATTTCTCACATTTTCCTACCATTTTCAGTAGTAAGCTCATTATTTTTGTTTGTTATCGGCTTTAATTTCTTATTAAAGTAAGCTTGTTGAATATTATGAGGAGAATGTTGGGTTGCTATTGTAAATAACTACATGCGCAAGAAAAGTCAGCCTATCTTGTTTTGGTTCATTTAAGACTTGCCTCAGATTTTCGCTGACAGTTCCATGCGAATTGACAAAGTACTACACACACAGGCTGAGTCTTGATTGATTCATCCAGGTTTATTTATGTGACAGTGGAGTCTGACAACAGTAAGCGTTCTTATCAAGGGGTCCGTTCTTCGTACGATTACTCAATATTTGTTTATTGACAATTTGACCTGATCCAGGATTGTTTCGTTCTTCAAAACTCGTCTGAGAGTTGTTGTCATAGCAACAGGTCTGGTATCTCAAACCTGCTTGGGAGCTGTATAAAAGCCCCCATTGGGCTGATTGATATGATCATGTGAATCATTCATTCATTCATTTTCTTTTCAGCTTAGTCCCTTTATTAATCCGGGATCGCCACAGCGGAATGAACCGCCAACTTATCCAGCATGTTTTATGCAGCGGATGCCCTTTCAGCCGCAACCCATCACTGGGAAACATCCATACACACTCATTCACACACATACACTATGGACAATTTAGCCTTCCCAATTCACCTGTACCGCATGTGTTTGGACTGTGGGGGAAACCGGAGCACCCGGAGGAAACCCACGCCAACACGGGGAGAACATGCAAACTCCACACAGAAACGCCAACTGACCCAGCCGAGGCTCGAACCAGCGACCTTCTTGCTGTGAGGCGACAACACTACCTACTGCGCCACTGTGTCGCTCTATCGTGTGAATCATGTGTAAAAATAGTAAACAAATTGCCAGCAAAAGTAATTACAGTAGGGTTATGGAAAAAGTCAAATAAACAGTGCGAAAGAGACCCAATATTTGTTACTTTTCTAAAAAATGCTTCCGGATATAAGAGATTTCAGATATTTGGACTAGAAGACGAAAGACTACAAGACAAACTCTTTGTAAGAGAAGCACAGCAGTGAATTTGAGGTCCTTTATACTTTTTTTCTTCAGTCTAGTTTGACGGATCAGGACGAGCAGCTTTAGTTTCTGCCATGTTCCTTGTTTTTTCGCAGTGTTTGCAGTAATTCATAAACACAGGTTCAGTTACGTAAGAGAAGTACAGAAGAGGCCCGGACTGGTCGTAATCCACCTGTACTAATGTAGGCCACTACACATGCAGAAATAATTCAGCTAATTACTTACACAAATACTGAAGTGATATATATGCTTCAGTATTATCTTTAAACCAGGGGTGTCCAAACTTTTTTCGAAGTCGAAGGCTTGGCAAACAGTTTTGGAGAATTTGATGTTTCCCCATTCAGACAGAATACAGACGAGAGGCGTTTTAAAGATGGCCACTAAGTAAAATGACTTGCCTTTGACTTTAACTAAATGCCTTTGACTACATTTTTAAAGAAAATATGCACATTATTTTGAATGACCACATCAATTTTTAAAAATTTTACAAGCCTCAAGATTCATTTTTTTACAGTGCATGTCTAAAAGCAAGGACTATTAATGTGTTATATTGTTAAAATTATTGACAGATTTTGCAAGGGGTTCACAAACTTTAGAGCAGCTCTGAAGAGACATGTGCGTTAGATGGACTAGTTACAGCACTCAACTGTATTTGTTGTGTTCAGCTTAACTTTGGCTTCAATGTTGTTGTTGTTGTTTTATTAAAGCACTGTGTTTGGGATGAGTTTCCTTTCATCCTCAAACATATAGCAAATGATGCATGAAATTTGGCAGGATCTTTGCCAGATCGCCATCGCCCTGTGTTTTGGTTTCAGGTCAGTCAATAAGAGAAAGAGGAAAATAAGAAGGAAGAATGTGAATATTTTTAGCAGCTCTATTCTTAAGTTTTGGTGATATTTATACACTGTAAAAAATAAATCCATAAAATTTACGGTAAAAAACAGCAGCTGTGGTTGCCAGTATTTCACAGTTAAAAATACAGGACAAACCGTAAAAGTAATTTCTCATTTTACAGTAAACTACAGTATTTCATTCATTTATAGAGGTAATATGTCTGTATTTTGAATGACCAACATCTACACAACTTTTGTTACACAGTTAGACAGGTTAGCACAGCCATAAGCAGGTGGAGATGTGG
>NC_079451.1:52881238-52926238 GCF_903798145.1 Danio aesculapii | reverse complement strand
TGCTGAGCGATGAGTTCACCCCTCACAGATCTCTCTTTACGTTCATATTTTCTAAATGCTGTAAAACAAAGCACAAGCACAAAATATAGTCTTGTTTAAACAGATAATGAGTCAAAATAAAGTGAGTTTTTCCTTAAAACGAGCTAAATAATCTAACAGTGGGGTAAACAGAGTAAATTTATGTCAAAAGGACAGAACAAGATTATTTCACTTCCCCCATTGTCAGATGATTTAGCTTGTTTTAATGATAAACCCACTTCATTTTGACTCATTGTTTCTGAAAATAAGACATTATCTATTGCTTATCTAGAAAATGCTTCTTGATTTAAGAAGTTTTAGTTATTTGGACTGAAAACAAGACCAAAGCATTGAAGTAAGGAAAGCATTTTTCCAGTGCAGGATGCTTTACAGTAATACATGTGTGCAGATACATTAGATTAGTCAGTACCAAAGACAAAACTGGAGCTAATCTGTTAAATGCTCTGCTAAAACCGGAGCATGCATGTGTGTATTTATATATAAATAATACAAATACACAGCACACACACACACATATATTATGTCAAAACAAACTGTACGCAAAATAATGGAAGCAAAAACAAGATTGTTTCACTAAGTTTCTCACCTTTTCACAATTTTGACTCGTTATTTCTGTAGCTTGTCCAGAAGATGCTTCTGGATTTAAGAATTTGGTCACACTTTACAATAAGGTTTCATTAGTTGATGAATGTACTAACTGAAACTAATAATGAACAGAACTGTTCAGTATTTATTAATCATAGTTCAGCATTTACTAATGCATTATTAACATCCAAATTGTTAACTTTAGTTAATGCACTGTTAGTTACAACTGTATTTCCATTAACTTGTCAGCCAGCACCGCACTTATAGGCGGTTTGACCCCAGTGAGCAAGATAAATAAGGTATCATTGGAAAGAAGACACTTTGAGCTTTACTATGGTCCATCTAGCCAGTTTAATTCTAAAAAATACAAGAATTATACTGTGCAATGTTTGTTTTTTCCTATACAAACACAAGGACATTGTTCTTGTAATACCCTAGAAAAAATAAGCCTTGAAAGCCAAGTGTCTGATCAGTTCGTATTTCAAATTTGATAAAGAAAGATTTCTGAGACTATATCGGTGTCCTTCTCACCCTCACCGTCAGAGGCGCTTTCTCAAAAACGACCATCCTAAACTAACATGAACAAATACTGAAATAAATCTGTTGTTTATTGTTTGTTAAATGCATTTACTAACATTAACTAATAATACAAACTTATTGTAAAGTGTGACCAGGAATTTGTAGATATTTGGACTAGAAACAAGACCAAAACTAAATACGAAAACCATTGTTTGCAGTGTATCTTTATAAGCAACACAGGCTCATTATGAATATGTACCCTGTATACATTTGTGGAGAGCGTGAATTATGTAGCTTGAGCTACTTATGGCTGCATTTCATCTTTAAAATAAACGCTATGAGGCAGTATGAAGCCGCCGCCGGCTTCTGTTTATTTTAGCGCTACCATCTGACCGGTTACCTCCCTATGGACGCCTTTACCGATGTTACCAGTTTGTCCAGTAGCTCGTCATGTACGTCAGCGTACTTGAGACACAAAGAGGAGTTGACCGTGACGACGGGGTTTGAGTCTGGCGAAGAATGATTCCATAAAGCAGGTAATATAAAAACAAAAGCCAAAAAATAAAATAAACAAGTAAATAACAGGAAGAGAATGTGGTAAAATCTGAAAACGTGGTAAAAATCAGGCAAGGGCTTTTCTTTTTATGGATTGCTATTGAAGCACTTTCGGTTGGCTTTATGGAAGGGGTGATCGGGTCAATCAGTGCTTTTGAAAACACTATTGGTTGGGTTTAGTGAAGGGGGTGGGCGAGGTTATTGGTCAGTCACTCAGTCAGCCAGTCGACAGCGGCCTCTGGTGAATTTACTTGAGAACAGCAGGCGCGAATGGCACTCGCGAAATTTGAGATCTGAAAAAGCGTACACAGTTGGATTCTGGTGGATTCACAAAAACAGCAAAAAAGTAGCTCCTGGGACGTATTTCACGCTCTCCAGAACTGTATATAGGGGTACGTATCTATGAGCCTGTGTTGTTTATAAGTATTCCTTATTGAACCAATGAATAATTTGTTTCAGTGTGCACCAGAAGCTCAATCTCCTCTTCAAAAACAGGACACTGTTTCACCAAAAATCGGTGACAAGTTCCAGGTTCCAGCTCTTTTCAGTGGCCTTCGCGTACTAAAGAAAGGCGCCGTCGGAGACGAGCGGGAGACGCTTTCTGAAATTAAACAGAAAGACGCAGATCGAGCACTACTAAGCCTTAAACAGCACGTCAACAAAGCCAAAACTGAACCGCTCACCATTACCAAGAAGAAAACCGAGCCACGAAGTCTATCAGAAATCACTAATTTGCTCCAAAAAGCATCGAATGTTGAAGAAAACAACAAACAAGAGGAAACTGCGGATATAAAAACAGCAGCTAATGATGAACAAACAGACTGCAGTGGGAAAACTTCAGCAGATTTACCGTATGATGCATTGAAAAGCAAATTATTTGGATCTAAATCCCCTAAAAAGGACCCTGTGGATGCATCGCTGGATTTGGAGGCGATCAAGAAGAAGAAGAAAAGGGATAAAGAGCTGCTCAGGTCCTTCTTTGAGAAGCAGAACAAAGCCAGTGTTGCTGAAACCAAGAGCCCTGCTGAGGTCAAAGTATGTATCAGCCGGCCAGATTTAAGATTATAAATACTCAGATTAATATAATTGAGTAGTTTTTTTCTCAGGAATTGTACTTTAGTGAGTAGTTTCAATAATGTGTACATTGTTAGTGCTGCATCTGTACTTTTATGCCTTGTTTTCACTGAGTGGTACAGTTCAGTTCGGTACGGGTCATCTTTATCAAGCTGCCAAAGGCTACCAATGCCTTACAGTCTCTGAAATGTTGCCAATTACAAAACAAAAATACCCAAAACATACATTAAGGCCATATTTGGGTTCATAAATGAAACATATACAGTCAGCACAAACCTCTCATCTTTATTCTTCACCAGCACATGGTACTGTTAAACATCTTGTCCGTCATTCTGAGTTCATAATAGTCCAAAAGGCGATTATAATAATTGAACATGCCAGTTTGCTTGCTTTGTTTTTTTGGGACTCGTAAACAACAACAGGACACACGGCAGATTCTGCTCTTCTTCTTGGCTTTGTGGCTATTAAACAAGACAATGACAAGGTTTGTTTGAGCTCCGGTCGACCGTGGCTGGCTATTATATGTGTATATATTATAACAGTGTAATGTCTCGGCTATGTATTTAAAAATGGCGCTTTCTTTGTTTTCATTCTCCTGCTTGTGCATGCGCTAGTGACGCTCCTCTGTAAACCAATAGCGCTCAGCTGTGCGTCTAGTTCCGCCTTTTGGTACCCTTTTCAGGGCTCACAAAAACTGGTAGCCTGACATCCCGGGCCTTTTTTTTTTTTTTAAGTCGGGCCACCACGCTGTCTACACGCTTCCCGGCAGGCCAGTGGGAGGAAAAATATATTTCAATGTTTGTGCTGTGCTGCTGACACGGCAGCAATAAATCCACTTGTTGATAAAGAAGGAGAAAAGCCTAAATATTATCAACGACCTCCCAAAATAACGTAACATAGTGTTTCTGTCAGTTTAATCGCTTGATCTGTACTGAATGTGCGACACTGAAGCACACAAACACTCGTCACACACCGACAAAATATTTACATACAGTAATAGCCTGAGTCAGGGGGGTTTGAGTGTGGTGATTTATCACACAGGGACCCCTATCATGCGGGGGGCCCCTGCGCTGCCCCGTCCACTACGCCACTGATGCCAGCTCCAAATAATGACTTCAACAGAGTATTAAAAAAAAATTGTTTATCCAGGAACAATAAAAAAAATTATAAACATAAGATTTAAATGAAGGGGTCACAGTGGCGCAGTGGGTAGCACATTCGCCTCACAGCAAAAAGGTCACTGGTTTGAGCCTCGGCTGGGTCAGTTGGCATTTCTGTGTGGAGTTTGCATGTTCTCCCCGTGTTGCTGTGGGTTTCCTCCAGGTGCTCCGGTTTCCCCCACAGTCCAAACACATGTGGTACAGGTGAATTGGGTAAGCTAAATTGTCCGTAGTGTATGAGTGTAAATGTGAGTGTGTATAGATGTTTCCCAGTGATGGGTTGCAGCTGGAAGGGCATCCACTGCGTAAAACATGCTGGAATAGTTGTCGGTTCATTCTGCTGTGGCGACCCCTAATTAATAAAAGGACTAAGCCGAAAATAAAATGAATGAATGAATGAATGAAAATAAACTGAATTAATTATAACATATTAATTTCTTACCTCAAAATTGTTCAGAACTGGACAGTATAATAGGATGGGTCTTTCTTTGGGTTCGTAAACAAGCCGTTTCACATCATGAAAAAGCTATGCGAAATTAAAAATATATTTCTTTATGCAATTATTCGTTATTAAGATACATTAGTTAGCCATTCAGACTGTAACGAAAAACAGTGCATTTTAAAACTATGCGAGTGCGCGTGTCTCTGTGAAAAGCACATGCTGGAGCGCGCGCAGTACAGACCCAGGTGCTTAAGAAAGATAGAATGCATGTTATAAGTTAATAAGCATAAGTTAGTGTAATCTGTCTACTTTTCACAGTTATTCAACAGGATTGGTAAACAATCGGCAGTCAGCCTTAAACTCTGCGGACCCGGTACCGGTATCGTGATGTCATTGTCTTTGCTTTGAGATGTAAAGGGCTAGCATAGCACCAGACCCCCTTAAGTGTGAAAGTGTAGAAGCTATATTTTATGCACATATGCATCACTTTGGTTTTTATTCTACTGTTCAAAAGTTATTTACACTTAAATACACAGTATTTTGGATACCTGAGCTGGGTATTGAACATTGGTTCATTTTCATATTGTTCATATGGTTCATATATGACACATGTACAAGTTCTAGCTCAAATGAAAGCTCTTGCCGGTGCTCATACGGTTCTAGCATTCTTTTTACTGAATTATATTCTCATATCAAACAGTTGTGGAATGAATCGCGGTGTTTCCATGCCGCAGAAGTGAAAACAATACATTTATGATCAATAAGCAGCTCCAGATAGCACAGACAGCTGTCATCTCTTACCTTACGCTGTGCGCTTCAGGGCCATTTCTCCTCTGTTTTTGAGCTGATGTGCATAAGTAATCCTTTTATATGTCTGACGTGGTCCAAACACAGTGAATTATGTTTGATCAAACAAAAGAATAGGAAAAGGGGATTTACCCAAAAATGAAAACAGACCCACTATTTACTCCCTTCACTTGTTTCAAACCTGTTTGAGTTTTTATTCTTTCTGTTAAACACAGATAAAGATATTTATCTTCATAATAATGAAGATAAAATAATGACACGATTTTCCATTTTGGGTGAAATATCTATTTGTGTCTTCTCCACCTCAGAGCTAAAACCATTCAGATTTTACAGGTAGCAGTAAGTTAGTTATGTAAGAAATAATCTAAAGCACAAGGGAACGTTCTATTTATTTTATATCTGCTCTGTTACATATCGGGATGTCTTTATAGCTACAAAAAATAAGAGACACTGCTCGCTGCAGAGCCATTTGAGCTCCAGCGAGGGGAAGCTTGAGCTCTCACTCCTCCTCCTGTAAGCTGTTTTAATGCGTACACCCACCCCACCTGTAACCCCAACCCCCCAGTGACATCACTCGTAGAAGTGCAAGGAAGGAGGAGCTGGAGCTCAAGCTCCCCCTTGCTGGAGCTCAGCTCTGCCCAAGTGGCTCTGCAGCGAGCACCACTTGAAAAATAAATGTGGTTATTTAATAAAAAGTTTAAAAAGTTAAATAATACAATTTTGGTTATTTGAAAAATAAATATATAACCTATAACAAACGCCATCATTCATCCATTCATTTTCTTGTCGGCTTAGTCCCTTTATTAAACTGGGGTCACCACAGCGGAATGAACTTATCCAGCACATGTTTTACGCAGCGGATAACCTTCCAGCAGCAACCCATCACTGGGAAACACCCATACACACTCATTCACACTCATACACTATGGACAGTTTAGCTTACCCAATTCACCTATACCACATATCTTTGGACTGTGGGGGAAACCAGACCACCCGGAGGAAACCCACGCCACACACACACACACACTCATACACTACGGCCAGTTTAGTTCATCAATTCCCCTATAGCGCAAGTGTTTGGACTGTGGATGAAAACAGAGCACCCGAAGGAAACCCACACCAACACGGGGAGAACATGCAAACTCCACACAAAAACGCCTATTGACCCAGATGAGGCTCGAACCAGCGACCTTCTTGCTGTGAGGTGATCGTGCTAGCCACTACGCCACCACGTCGCCACAAATGCCATTATATATTTTTTATTTAGTAGATGTATGTTTTGGTTTTTATTTAATATGTATTTTCTATTTGGGCTACTTAAATTTATATATTCCGGCTACCAAAAACTGGAGAGTGCCTGCCATTAGGGCTACCAGGAATTTAGAAATTTTGCCCTGCTTTAGTTGTGCCGGGTGCCCTTTGGAAAGGGTACACAAAAAGTGGTACAGTACGGTTCATGTTTTGGTATTTTTTGACAGTAGAAACGACCATAAAAGCGTAACGAATCGTATCGTACCGCACCACTCAGTGGAAACAGGCCATTTCTGCACTGTTTTATTTCCCCGCAGTCAGTCCTCTATATGTTTATTTATTTGTACATTTCGAACACATGCACAGATATCAGCAGTGGTGTAAAATAACCAATTACAAATACTCAAATTACTGTAAACGAGTAGTTTTTTTTCAGGAATTGTAATTTAGTAAGTAGTTTGAATAATGTGCACTTTTACTGGAGTCCATTTTCAGTGCTGCTGTTTGCTGTGCTGTTTTCTTTTATATGATTTATTTATCTGTACACTTTTAAACACGTGCACAGATATAAGATGTAATGTAAAGCAACGACTTACAGTTACTCTGGTTACTGTAATTGAGTAGTTTTTCTCAGGAATTAAACTTCAAGTAGTTTAAACAATGTACTTTTACTTAAGTGCATTTTAGTGCTGTGTCGGCACTATTTTCCTTCAACCTGCAGACAATACTTTATATGTTTATTTTTATATTTATATATTTTCAAACACATGCACAGATGTAAATAATGTAATTGAGTAGCTTTTCTCAGGAATATTACTTTACAAAACAGCTTTACTACCCTTCAACTTACAGTCACTACTGTTTTATTTATTTATTTATTTATTTATTCATTCATTCATTTATTTATTTATTTATTTGTTCATTTTTTTATTCATTCATTTATTTATTTATTTATTTATTTATTTATTTATTTATTTATTCATCCATTTATTTATTTATTTATTTATTTATTCATCCATTTATTTATTTGTTTATTTTTTCATTTATTCATTTATTTATTCATTTATTTATTCATTTATTTATTTATTTATACATCCATTTATTTTTTTTATTTATTCATTTATTTATTTATTATTATTTTTTTTTTATTGATTCATTCATTTATTTATTTATCCATTTATTTATTTATTTATTTATTTATTTATTTATTCATCCATTTATTTATTTATTTATTTATTTATTCATCCATTTATTTATTTATTTATTTATTTATTTATTTATTTATTCATCCATTTATTTATTTATTTATTTATTCATTTATTTATTCATTTATTTATTCATCCATTTATTTATTTATTTAGTTAGTTTTTATCTATTTTATAAACACACACAAAATGTCCATGTTTTCTATCATGTGCAACCGCAGTACATGCGATACACATGTGTGAATTACATTTATTTCATGCATGGGTTGTTAATTTGAATTACTACTATCTTTAGCCCCGCCTCCTCAGTAGCTGCTGTTCTGCTATGAGCTGAATTGTAGAACCCAGAGCTGAAAATAAACACTAGTGGGTGGAGTCGAGACGAGAGAGGAAAATGACAACAGCCAATCAGAGTTGGCATATCTGCATGTCAGGTTTACACTCATTCATAGTGTTTTAAATGTTTGACAGTCTTTTAGTATGGATTAGAATTAGACAGATCTGAAAAATGTCTTTAATTTTAATATCATTACTTTAATAAATGATTGGAAAACGTTATATTGTAAGAAATATTATCGCAATGCTCAACAACATTATTGCATATTTTTCCAGTATCGTGCCGCTCTACTTTCCACCAATGGATATAAGATCACCGAGGTCCAGATCTCAGTACATTTCTCATCAGCAAAAGTTTATTCATTTATTATTTATTTATCCATTTATTTATTTATTTATTTATTTATTTATTTATTTATTTATTTATTTATTTATTTATCCATTTATTTATTTATGTATTCATTTATTTATTTATTCATTTATTTATCTCAGTACATTTCTCATCAGCAAAAGTAAAACTGAATGTTCTGTCAATGAAAACGCAATCAAAATCAACACATGCATGACTCTGACCTTGAGACTGAGTGACTGAGCTGGTAATTGTGCCAGTGCAACATTAATAACAATCATTAAACAAGGAAACACAATGATCTTTCTGATATTATCTGTATCAGAACAGCAGTATAATAACCCTTGTATAACCTGAAGATCTGAAAACAGTAAATCAGTCCTGGGTTATTTAGGATTACTGACTGATTGGTGAACTATTTACTAAATAATGCTGTAATAATTTAATAGTTCATGATCAAGTTCTGCCTTCTAAATGGAGTATTGTGTGTGTGTGTGTGTGTGTGTGTGTGTGTGTGTGTGTGTGTGTGTGTGTGAGAGAGAGAGAGAGAGAGAGAGAGAGAGAGAGAGACCTTTGCACACATTGAAAATAACACTTCCCAACAGGGAAAACCAGCAACAATCAAGAATGCATGATTATCTGCTGTCATGACTTTATAATCAATAAATGTGATTATAATGGAAGTCAATGGGGCAAAAACAGCCCCCAACATCACCAAAGGGGGAGTCAGTTTAAACAGTACAGTAGTAAAGTGAAAAATACTGTAGTTACTGTTGTCCACTGTTTATATTTAATTCTGAAGTGCTTTATTTATTCTCCTCTGGTTAACTTCTGCACGTGCTCTGTTTGTGTGCTTGCGCTCAGTCTGAAGTCACGTCTCCATCCGATGGCGAAGACCGAACGCCTGGACGTCTGCAGGCCATCTGGCCTCCACCGAAAGAGGCCGCCGAGGAGAAGGTGGGACTGCGTTATACTGAAGCAGGTGAGCTGATTTAATCCACAAATCATACCTAGATCTCCCGAATAACAAATATGCCACTGTGAGTTAGGGCTGCACAATACACTCACCGGCCACTTTATTAGGTACACCTCACTAGTCCCGGGTTGGACTCAGTTTTGTCTTCAGAACTGCGTTAATCCTTCATGGCAGAGATTCAACTGGATACTGGAAATATTCCTCAGAGATTTTGCTTAGATTTGTCGGCTGCACATCCATGATGCCAATCTCCCGTTCCACCACATCCCAAAGGTGCTCTATTGGATTGAGCTCTGGTGACTGTGGAGGCCATTTGAGTACAGTGAACTCATTGTCATGTTCAAGAAACCAGTCTGAGATGATTCACGCTTTGACATGGTGTGTTATCCTGCTGGAAGTAGCCATCAGAAGATGGAGACACTGTGCTCATAAAGGGATGGACATGGTCAGCAACAATACTCAGGTAGGCTGTGGCATTGACACCATGCTCAATTGGTACTAATGGACCCAAAGAAAATCTCCCCCACACCATTACACCACCACCAGCAGCCTGAACCGCTGATACAAGGCAGGATGGATCCATGCTTTCATGTTGTTGAGGCCAAATTGTGAGCCGAGCATCCGAATGTGGCAGCAGAAATGGAGACTCATCAGACCAGGCAACGTTTCTCCAATCTTCTATTGTCCAGTTTTGGTGAGCCTGTGTGAATTGTAGCCTCAGTTTCCTGTTCTTAGCTGACAGGAGTGGCACCCGGTGTGGTCTTCTGCTGCTGTAGCCCATCCGCCCACAGAACTGCCGCTCACTGGATATTTCCTCTTTGTCGGACCATTCTCTGTAAACCCTAGAGATGGTTGTGCGTGAAAATCCCAGTAGATCAGCAGTTTCTGAAATACTCAGAGCAGCCCGTCTCGCACCAACAACCATGCCATGTTCAAAGTCCCTTAAATCCCCTTTCTTCCCCATTCTGATGCTCACTTTGACCTGCAGCAGATGGTCTCGACCATGTCTACATGCCTAAATGACTGAGCTGCTGCCATGTGATTGGCTGATTAGAAACTTGCGTTTACAAGCAGTTGGACAGGTGTACCTAATAAAGTGGCCGGTGAGTGTACATCATCTCAGCATTGATATCGCAATGTGCGCATCTGCAATAGTCACATCTCAAGATATGCAATGCTGAGACTTAGTTGACCAGGAGCTACAGAGTTGTATTTAAATCAAAAAAGCATTTCAGTTTCACAGGATCTTAATTCTCAATTGTGAACATGCATTTATGTGAATGTTTGTCTGTAACCATCAGTGTTGTGTTGTGTTTTGTCAGAGCATCAGGCCGCACTCCTTCAGCTGAAGAGAGAGAGTAAAGAGGAGGTGGAGAAACTGCAGGTGAGTAATGTGCTGCAGTACTGACAGGAAACACTAGAGGGCAGGAGAGACGCTATAATGGTGTGCTCTACTCCAGATACAGAGTAGCTCAGTAGATCAGAATCAGAGCTTTACAGTTTTTCTCAGTGGCATTGGTACATTTCTCTGATCAGAATTGAAATTTCCAAAACAGGAAGTGCATTACTCAAAATGAATTAAAGGTAACACTTTACAATAAGGTACATTAGTTAATGCATTTACTAACATGAACTAATCATGAACAACACTTGTAGAGCATTTATTAATCATGATTGAACATTTACTAAAGCATTATTAACATCCAAGTCCATGCTTGTTGACATTAGTTAATGCACCGTGAGTTAACATGAGCTAACAATGAACAACTGTATTTTCATTAACTAACGTTAACTAACATGAACAAATACTGTAGTAAATGTTTTGTTTATTGTTTGTTCATGTTAGTAAATGCATTAATTAACATTAACTAATGAACCTTATTGTAAAGTGTGACCGAATTAAAAAAATATACAAATAAAATGACACAAAACCAGGAATTATTTTGTGTTTTTGTGTTTGCGTTTTTATGTAAAGTTAACAACAAAAAAGCTCATTAAAAATTATAGTTAAAAATATTAATTAAATGGCACAAATTATTGCAAGTTCATGTCAGGTTCATGTATTAATGTATGAATAATGTATTAAACAAATCTAAGTAAAATGACACAAACCCAGCAAAATTATTACAAATTCATTCAAAGTTAAAAGAAAAAAAAAGCTAATTTAAAAACATCTAAAACTATTAATTAAAAATATTTAAATAAAATGACACAAACCCAGCAAAATGAAGTACAAATGTACATACATACAGTCATTTATTTTCCTTTAACCTAGTCTCTATTTTGCAACAGCGGATATGATCCACCAACTATTCCAGCATATGTTATGCGCAGCGGATGCCCTTTCAGCTGCAACCCAGTACTGGGAAACAACCATACACACTCACATTCACACACACTCATACACTACAGCCAATTTAGTTCATCAATTCCCCTATAGCGCATGTGTTTACTGTGGGGGAAACCGGAGCACCCGGAGGAAACCCACGCCAACACGGGGAGAACATGCAAACTCCACACAGAAACACCAACTGATCCAGCCGGGACTCGAACCAGCAACTTCTTGCTGTGAGGCCACAGTGCTAACCACTGAGCCACCATGCCACCCCCAAATGTACATACAGTTAAGATAAAGAAATTAAAGAAATTAATTAAAAAACAAATAAATAAAATGACACAAACCCAGCAGATGTGACAGATGTAAAAAGAGTTAACAGAGAAAATGATGATGATCTAAAATATAAATGAAAATCACATTAATACACACAGCTACTAAATTAAGAGTTTTAAAGAAAAATCTACTTTTCAAGCTGTTTGGACAGACTTATGTGCATGTATGGTGTATAGAGCGTCATATTAGGGTGATATAAACACACCCAGTCCTTTATTCGTTATTCAATTTAAAAAAAAATTATATAAAAATAAATTACCAAAGCGTCACGGTGGCGCAGTGGGTAGCACGATCACCTCACACCAAGAAGGTCGCTGCTTCGAGCCTCAGCTGGGTCAGTTGGCATTTCTGTGGGTTTTCTCCGGGTGCTCCGGTACAGGTGAATTGGGTAAGCTAAATTGTCTGTAGTGTATGAATGTGAATGAGTGTGTATGGGTGTTTCCCAGTGATTGGTTGCAGCTGGAAGGGCATCCGCTGCATAAAGCTGCGGTCACCCTGGACTTTTCTCCCCATAGACTTCCATTCATAGGCATGCAAATGCGTCAGACCCGAAACGCAAGCTTCTGCGACAAGTTTTGAGAAAGTTCAAGCTTGGTGAACTCTGACCTGTGAAATCGCATAACAAGACTAATCTTAGATTAAAACATGACCTCTCTGGACAGAAATGTAAATTATGGAGCAATCACTCGCTTAAATGTCTAATAATCTTGTTTAATCCCGCCCCCTTTCACAGCGCCGTACGGCAAAATTTCACATGCTCAAACTCTAGTGTGATCGCGGCTTAAAACATAAGCTGGATAAGTTGGTGGTTCATTCCGCTGTGGTGACCCCTGATTAATACAGAGACTAAGCCCAAAAGAAACTGAATTAATGAATGAATGAATAACTTTAAATAAAGATTGTAAATTAAAAACATTAATAAAATGTATGCTATAAACTAAAGACTAAGCAGCTTCAGATTGAATCTCTGGCTGTTGAACTGCACACTTCTCAGCTTCACAGCGTTCAGTTTTCTTTCGCTGTCAGTTTAGCACTAAATGCAGATTTATTTGAAGACTTTAATGTGAGATATGAGGACGGCTCTGGACAGTATGAGGTTTTATCATTTCTGAAAGCTGATTTAAACAGTGCAGACGGACGCTGTGGAAAATCAGTGACGTAGAAGCGCTGCGGTTTTACGAGTGTTTTAAAGCTCAACATTCAGCACTTCTGCTCCGGCTCACTGATGACGAACATCACCGTGTATTTCAGTTTCAGGAGCGTAATAAACAACACATCTATCTATTATTCATTCTGTCTTTTCTGTTTTCGTCTACAAACATCTAAACATTCTCAAATCAAGATGCAATTACTTGGAGAAGCCTAATGACTGAATATGCACTGTAAAAATGATTAGTGATTATTTATATATATATATATACAGTTGAAGTCTGAATTATTCGCCCTACTGTATATTTTTTCTCTTAATTTCTGTTTAACAGAGAGCAGATTTCTTTAACACATTTCTAATCATAATAGTTTTAATAACTCATCTCTAATAGCTGATTTCTTTTCTCTTTGTCATGATGACAGTAAATAATATTAGACTAGATATTCTTCAAGACACTAGTATTCAGCTTAACGTGACATTTAAAAGCTTAACTAGGGTAATTAGGTTAACTAGGCAGGTTAGGGTAATTAGGCAAGTCAAGTTAGGCAATAACGCAAGTTTTTTTAATGCACAGAAAAATTATATGATCAAAAAGTCTTGACAATATATAATTTTTGACTGTTACGCCTGTTTCACACGCAAGCGTTTGCCTTTCACACCAGCAATGCACAGCGGATCGACAGCTGTGCACAAATCAATCTATCTCTATTCCTTCTAGTTATCTATCTATCTGTCTATCTATCTATCTATCTATCTGTCTGTCTGTCTGTCTGTCCGTCTGTCTGTCTGTCTGTTTGTCCGTCCGTCCGTCCGTCCGTCCGTCCGTCCGTCCGTCCGTCTGCCTGCCTGTGTACCTACCTGTCTGTCTACCTACCTGTCTGTCTGTCTGTCTGTCTGTCTACCTACCTGTCTGTTTACCTGTCTGTCTACCTACCTGTCTATCTGTCTGCCTGTCTACCTACCTGTCTGTCTGTCTGTCTACCTACCTGTCTGTCTACCTACCTGTCTGTCTACCAACCTGTCTGTCTGTCTGTCTGCCTGCCTGTCTGTCTGTCTGTCTGCCTGTCTACCTACCTGTCTGTCTGTCTACCTACCTGTCTGTCTACCTACCTGTCTGTATGTGTGTCTGTCTGTCTGTCTGTCTACCTGTCTGTCTGTCTGTCTGTCTGTCTGTCTGTCTATCTATATATTTTTTTACTTTTTATCTGCACCAAGGCCCGCGGCAACTTCCTTCTATGCTGTTTCCTTAACCTCCAAGTCTTTATTTTTCAAATTATATAGATCTCAAACTCTATAAGGAGTGTCATAGTTATAGTAATATTTATGCAATATTGTGATAATGATATTTATACATGATCTAGTGTGCAGCTTGAGCAAAACTTTTTATCAAATTTGGTTTTGTAGTTCGGACCCAAACAAATATATTTGTTGCTGTTTTTAATCATTTTAATTTCTACTTAAACTTAATTTAAGCTTAAGGTTAATTTTAATTAAAATTGTACAATTTTCTACGTTTTACTATCATTCAATGTGTTTTGGTCATTATCAATGCACTGTCACTTTAAATTGAGCATGAACAGCGCAGCAATAATAGACCCAGCACCTAAACTATCGCAGCACTGCTGCTTTAGTGATGCTCACGCTCAACGCTGACGCACTGCTTCTGCTTCCAGTATGAAAGATCTAATCTGTTAACATGGTCACCGAAAAAGCATGTGCTGCTCATGCTCTGCTCGCGCTTGTAGTGTGAAACAGGCTTTATGTGAAATAGCTCAAATCATTTAGCGCAGTGATATGGAGGTGTAATGTGCTCAAAACCTGCCGGAACTACTTTAGCTGTGACTTTATCTGACAATAACCAAACACCTTAGAATGATCATCAGCCAATCACAATCAAGCATTCAAATGAATGTTGTTATTTCACATTTTATTAATTAATTTATTTTCAATTTATTGAATTGTTTTTATTAATTTTACAGCCTAAAACAGTTCATCAAATTATGTTAGGAATACATTAATATAATTTAAACTGCTCAAAACCTGCCGGAACTACTTTAACTGTGCCTTTATCTGACAATAATTAAACACCTTAGCGTGATCATCAGCCAATCAGAATCAAGCATTCAGCAGACCTGTGATATAATAAGAATTTAATTAATTAATTATAATAGATTTTAGTATTACTAATAAATGTTTTCATTTAATTTTAGGAATTTTTAAAGCCCAAAACAAATAATCAAATTCTAAACAGCTTTACAATTAATAATATATTGGAAATACACTAATATAATTTAAATCGCTAAACCAACCTGAACTATATCAGCTGTGCATTTATCTGAAATTATCGGCACACCTCAGAATGCTCATCAGCCAATCACAATCAAGCATTCAACACACATGCGGTATAACAGCATGTGAAATAATCCATTAATTAATCTATTTTAGTATTATTATTATTATTATTATTATTATTATTATTATTATTATTATATGCTGTAACTTCACAAAATATAATTTTAATCATTTTAGAATATTTTCAGCCTAAATAAAACAATTAAATTATAGACAGCCTTACAGTTAATAATACATTAGAAATAAATTAATATAAACTACTCAAAACCTGCAGGACCTACATGAACTATTATGATTATTATAATGACTATTTGATTAACTATAATAACTATAATGATTATTTAATAATAACATGCCGATCAACCAATAAGAATCAAGTATTTAGTAGCAAGGCAGTATAACAAGAAATTAATGAATCAATTAATCAATCATCATCTATTTTAATATTACTAATATAACTTGTCATTTCACATTTTAGTTATTTATATTTAATTTATTTTATATCTATATACTTATTTATATTTATTCAATTTTATTAACTTTATTAATGCCACTTATGAATGCAGTTCAGCCTAAAACAATGAATTAAATGATCACGAATCAGCTTTAACAGTGATAATATTTTAGAAAGTGTGGCATGGTGGCTCAGGTTAGCACTGTCGCCTCGCAGCAAGAAGGTTTCTGGTTCCCGGCTGGGTCTGTTGGAGTTTGCATGTTCTCCCCGTGTTGGCATGGGTTTCCTCCAGGTGCTCCGGTTCCCCTCACAGTCCAAACACATGCACTATAGGGGAATTGATGAACTAAACTGGCCGTAGTGTATGAGTGTGAATGAGAGTGTATGGGTGTTTCCCAGTACTGGGATGCAGCTGGAAGGGCATCCACTGCGTGAAACATTCTGGTTGGCGGTTAATTTTGCTGTGTCAACCCCTGAAATAGAGACCAAGCTGAAGGAAAATGAATGAATGAATATTTTAGAAATACAGTAATAGAATTTAAATTGCTCAAAACCTGCCGGAACTACTTTAGCTGTGCATTTATCTTAAAATATTGGCACCTCAGAATGCTCATCCGCCAATTAGAATCGAGCATTCCACAGCTCTGTATTTAACAAGCATTTAATTAAGTAATTAATTATGATAAATTTTAGTATTACTAATATATGTTGTCATTTCACATTTTATTAATTTGTATTTATATTTAATTTATTAAATTGTATTAATTGTATTAGTGTTTTTTAAATAAATTTTACAGCCTAAAACAATTAATTAAATTAGGTTAGGAATACATTAATGTAATTTAAATTGGTCCAAACCTGCCGGAACTACTTTAGCTGTGCATTAATATATTATGTTAGAAATACTATATTAGAAATGATGTGTTAGAAATACATTGATATAATTTAAATTGCTCAAAACATGCCGGAACTACTTTAGCTGTGCATTAATATATTATGTTAGAAATACTATATTAGAAATGATGTGTTAGAAATACATTGATATAATTTAAATAGCTCAAAACCTGCCGGAACTACTTTAGCTGTGCATTAATATATTATGTTAGAAATACTATATTAGAAATGATGTGTTAGAAATACATTGATATAATTTAAATAGCTCAAAACCTGCCGGAACTACTTTAGCTGTGCATTAATATATTATGTTAGCAATACTATATTAGAAATCATGTGTTAGAAATACATTGAGATAATTTAAATTGCTCAAAACCTGCCGGAACTACTTTAGCTGTGCATTCATCTGAAAACAACGAAACACCTTAGAATGCTCATCCGCCAATGAGAATCAAGCATTCAACAGCCCTGCAGTATAAATGAACTTATTGAAATACTTTGAATTAAGGACATGAAGAACATAATTTTTTTTTGCGTCGCCATTGTTTTGCTAGCACACATGCAGGTTTATGTGTTTGCAGTGTTTGATGCGGTGACCTCTGACTGTAAACAGTGTTTTTGAGAGCGTGAAGAAGCTGTGATGTCCTGATGGACTCCAGATGCTCCTGCATATGAAATAAGACGATGGTTTACTGTCTCTGTAAAGCTGCGGTCGGAGCTGTCGCTTATGCTCAGGGAAACTCTACATTATTTCTGCCTGCGCAATAAGACCATGTCTGTGGCTGAAATAAGTGTAGACATGTGATTTGGGGCTGCTTTTTTTGTTTTTGTCATTTTAAATACACTTATTTAATGCTTTTTTGGACATTACTGGGGTATTCCTTGGTATTTTTGTGCAAAGAACTAATTTTATTCACATTTTTGTCTTCATTATTACCTTTTTGAAATAAAGGCACTTCAAGAGAATAGGGTATTAATTCATTGCTCTTGTTTAGGTCAAATTAACTATTAAACAAAGCAAAACATTAACAAACTAATTAATAAACAAAACAAAACAAAAAAAACCTTTCCAAAATATTGATTTACTTATATTTATGTGCAATTCAAGAATAGCAAGTGATTTTTATAAATTTTTTTGCCTTATTATTATGCTGTGTTCACACCAGACGCGGGAGACGCGTCAAGCGCGAGTGATTTACATGTTAAGTCAGTGTAAACGCGTGAATAGACATCCTGTGTAACGAATAGCATGGCGCAATTGACGCGAATTGCGTGGTGCGAATGGTGTGATATGCGCGAATGGCACAGCGCAAATTGAGTGTTTTACGTGCGAATCGCGCGAAACGCTCGAGTTCGAAAATCTGAACTATAGCGGACATTCGCACCGCGTTAACCAATCAGGAGCTTGCTCTTGTGGGGAAGTGATTATGACGTAGCGCCTGTTGTTGGTGTCCTGGGGAAATCCTCCTGACTACACCAACAACAGTTCATCAAACTGGGCTCGGCTCAGTCAGAAGCACCGCTGAAAGCTTCCATCATCCAGGTTCAGTTTCTGGAGGAGTTCATGAGCTCACAGAGCTGGATGCACCTCTGAAAGTCTGTAGTGGACTCAGACACGGCTCTAAACGTATCGACACTGTTTTTCAGCCTTTATAAAGCAGATAAACTGTTATTTCTCAACAAAATCCATGTTAGCCATTTAGCAACGAAGCTAGAGTCACTGGGCAGACAGAAGCCCTGCCCATGATGCCAATCCGCAATATGCTGTTCACACCAGATGCGGAACGCGCGTCAAGTGCGAGTGATTTACATGTTAAGTCAATGCAAAGATGCGAATAGACATCCTGTGGCGCGATACGCGTGAATGGCATGGCGCAAATGACGCGAATGGCACGATTGGTGCAGAGCGAATGGCGCAAATTGTGCAGTACGAATGGCACGGCGCGAATTGAGAGTTTTGCGCGTAGTGACGCTCTTAACGTGCAAATCGCTCGAGTTGGAAAATCTGAACTTTAGCGGACATTCGCACTCGCGTTAACCAATCAGGAGCTTGCTCTTGTGGGGGAGTGATTATGACGTAGCGCCTGTTGTTGGCGTCCCAGGGTGAATCCTCCTGCCTACACTAAAAACAGTTCATCAAACTGGGCTCGGCTCAGTCAGAAGCACCGCTGAAAGCTTCCATTATCCAGGTTAAGTTTCTGGAGGAGTTTATGAGCTCACAGAGCTGGATGCACCTTTGAAAGGATCTACTGGACTTCATAAAGCACATAAACACTGTTATTTCTCAATAAAATCCATGTTAGCCATTTAGCAACGAAGCTACAGTCACCGGGCAGACAGAGCCCCTGCCCATGATGCCAACTCAAATGTTCAAGCATCTATTTCTGCGCAAATAGTGCAATTTATCTGTTTATACAACAGTTTGACAGCATAATTGTGTGTATAAAAAAAGAAAATGAACCACAGAGAATCGAAAAATCCTTTTGTAAGAGGAACTACTTTTTTCCACCATTCATTCACATCTGCAGCTGATGTCAGAACAGCAGAAGCCGCTGCTAATTGACCAACGTCACTTTAAAGCTAGTATTTGAATGATTCTCTAGCGTAATGTCTAAAGTGATGACAAAACAGGTGATTTTGCTCACATTTTAAGATTATAAGGCTGAACGGCATGAAATGTCATCAGTCTACAGAGATTTCCCAGTATTTCTCTGTTGCAATTGGGATTTCACAATAATTAACCCCGAGAAAGCCAGAGCAAAGCAAACACTTATTACTGTGGTGTGAGTACAGCACTACAACATACAAAAGACAGAGATCGCTTTAGAATGTCCCTTACCTGTTCTGTAATCATTTGTTCAGCTGTAGTTTGAAATGTTCGCTGAAAAAATGCTGTTTTTCTCCCCTAAGGGCTTATTATGCGGTCTCTGTCGCCATCTTGTGACGGAACGTCAATCGTCTTTGCTCTACTCACTATGACAGGCTAATGACCGCCGACACGCTGAATCTCTGAAATTATGAATATTTAAAATAGGCATTATCCTTATAAATAAACTTTTTTCGAAATGAAATATTTCTATAAGTTATGTGATAAATAAATATAATATTTGTCATATGAGGTTTGTTTAAAATATATATATATATATATATATATTAATTCATGGATCAGAAATGTTTTATTATTATAGTGTGAATGAACAGCAAGCATGAGTTTTAATTGCCTGTACAGTGATAACTCGTCTTTTTTATGTGTGTTTGAATGCAGGCAGATTTCGAGCTGCGGATCTTCCAGGTGCGAGGGGAGCATGCGGAGACCGTGTCCCGCCTGGAAAGCATCATCAGCGGGATGCAGCAGCAGCAGGTCTGGGTGTCCGTTGGGTCTTAGAAAGCATTAAATGATGATAAATCAATTTAGAGAAATTTATGGCCCTTAAAACTATTATAAATCTAAAACTCTATTTTAAAAGCTATTAAATGTTGTATAATTTTTGATTTTGTATTGTATAGTTGTATGCTAAAGTTCACCTGATTTAATCTACAAATATTGAGATGCTGTGTAGTTTATGAAATCGATAAAATTCTGCTAGAGTTGACATCGCGCTGCTGTGTTTACTGCGGTAACTAAGGCAACACTGTTATTCCTGCTGTTGTATAGGCGCCACCTACTGGCGTAAGAGAGTGAATTAGCATGTTTATTCATTATATAAATAATGTTTCAGTTTAGGTGAAGGTATGCATTTTTCTCAGTGTTTTTGTAAAAACTTTTACATTTTTCTTGTAACCTATCTGCATTTAAGTGGGCATTAAACAGGGGCGTCACTAGACCCCATTTACTGGGGCACGTGCCCCAGTAAAAATGGCCAGTGCCCCAGTAAATGCTTTTTTAGATATGATTTACTTTATATGCAAGTGTATTTATTAAGAGTGGTAATCCCAGAATAAAGAAAGTGTTCTCTATGTGCAACCAAACCAACGCTGATGAAAGCAATGCAGTTTAATCAAAAAGCAAACTAAGCGTGTGCGCAGAAAAAAAAACACACCCGTGCGCCTCACGCACTGCTCCCTCTTGACGCTGATGGGCTGCTCCACTCCCGGTGTAAAACCTTAAATATGCATGACAAAAAAATAGCCACGCATGCTCACGTGTTGCTTATGCAAAGCTGTCGGCATGCAGTGAGTTTGCAAGTCGACAAAACAAAGTTTAAATAATATGATGGTGATCTTACTTAAACTAAGCGTGCCTCCTGATAGATTTTTTTTTTTACATGAAGCAAAAAGGAGGGATGACGAGCTAGTGAGGAGACTTAATGAACCTAATTCTAGATAGTTACTAGATAACAACAGATAATTCTATTAAACATCGATTGAGCATTGAGAGGCACCTCAGCCAATGAGAGCAAAGGGGCAGTGGCTCTAGCCACCGGGCCACCCCCCTGTGCACGGCCCTGTTGCCTAGTTAACATAATTACCCTAGTTAAGCCTTTAAATGTCACTTTAAGCTGTATAGAAGTGTCTTGAAGAATATCTAGTCTAATATTATTTACTGTCATCATGACAAAGAGAAAAGAAATCAGTTATCAAAACTATAATGATTAGAAATGTGCTGAAAAAAATCTCTCAGAAATTGGGGAACAAAAATAAACAGGGGGCTAATAAAATAGGGGGGTTAATAATTCTGTTTGCAACTGTATATATATATATATATATATATATATATATATACACATAAAGATGCTTTTTTGTTTAAAAAAACAAAAGGGGTTGGTTCTTTATTTAGACATGTAATATGGTCATATATTGTTATATATTGTTATATATTGTCATATATTGTTAGCCAAAAATATTCTGAAGGCTGTCAAATTTAGGTAAAACTCATCAAAAATGCTAGCAGTGGCTGACACCTTTAAAAAAAAACCCTGGCAGGTATTGGATTTCAGTCTCTGACTCCTGTATATTCCCCGCAGGTGCAGCACCCGGTGCAGGAGCACGGCAAGCTGCAGGAGGTGTGTGTGTCTACTGAAGACGACCTGCCGCCCAGAAGCTTCCGCAATGTGTGTGTTCAGACCGACCGCGAGACCTTCATCAAAACCCCTGAGGGGGACGAGCCCAGACCAGCTCTGAGCTCCAGCTCCAGCCTGCCCAAAAAACTCAATCTGGACTCTATCAGCATGAGTCTGGGTGTAGCTCCGCCCACTCCACCTCCTCTCCCTGGTAGCTCCGCCCCTCCTCCGCCTCCTTTACCTGGGGTTGCACATGCTCCGCCCCCACCTCCACCCCTTCCCGGAGCTCCACCTCCTCCACCTCTTCCTGGTAGCTCTGTCCCACCTCCTCCACCTTTACCTGGGGTTGTACATGCTCCGCCCCCACCTCCACCTCTTCCCGGAGCTCCGCCTCCTCCTCCGCCCCCACCGGGTCTTCCCGGGGCTCCGCCTCCTCCACCCCTACCTGGTTTTCCAGGAGCTCCGCCTCCTCCTCCACCCCCACCGGGCCTACCAGGAGCTCCGCCCCCTCCTCCAGGACTCCCAGGAGCTCCACCCCCTCCACCTCCTGCTTTCGGTGGTTTTGGATTCGGACAGGTGGCAGAGAAAGCTCCTCGTAAACCCGCTGTGGAGCCAGCCTGTCCCATGAAGCCGCTCTACTGGAGCCGCATTCAGATTCAGGACAACAAGTAAGTCCTTCAGAGCAGACGCAAGCTCATTTTCACTACAAAACAAACATTTACTGTTCATATTAACTCAGTTAAATAGACTACCTGTTGCCCAAAATGATCACTTTTCTCACCCTCATGTCATTCCAAAGCTGTTTACCTTTTTTCTTTCTTACATGGAGCATAAAATTAGAGATTTAATATTTTAAATAATGCTGCTTGAAAGATTTCGGGCCCTATCATACACATGGTGTAATGCAGTGCCACACACGATGCAAGTAGTTTTTAACATTTACATTACATTTACATTTAGTCATTTAGTAGTTTTTAAAGATCTAATTAAAGATCGTGTTAGTGATATCAAATCAAATCACTTTTATTGTCACATCATCAGCAGCACATGTGATGAGTGAAAAGCTTAGGTGCTGGCTCCAGACAGTGCAAATACAACGACAGTGCAAAATACTACAGCATACTCCCAAAAAAAATGCACTTTTACTGGTCCAAAACACACATCCATGTTGCTTATTATACACACAGGGATGCACAGCAGCACACTAAACATCTTTAAATATGAAAAATGAATGAATTAAAACTGTTAAAGATTATTATTGTCTGCATCTTGTCCACATCTTCTTTAGCTCAGGCGGCTTTGGTGAATGTGGCTGGTCCTGTAGATGCATTTAATTTTTTCCTCTTTTATTCCTCATTCCCTCATGTGGATTGTGAATCTGCCATGCCGCAACTGCAACTTAGATTGTTGAAATAGAGTCTTTTGAGTGGCACAGAGTTGACTATAAACAGGGCTCTAGTACGCATTGCATTCACTACATACATGCGTTTCAGCCCAATCCTAAAGCACTGATAGCTCCACCTTAAAGGACTGATAGCTCGACCCTAAAGGACTGATAGCTCCACCCTAAAGGACTGATAGCTCCACCCTAAAGCACTGTTAGCTCCACCCTAAAGCACTGATAGCTCCACCTAAAGGACTGATAGCTCCACCCTAAAGGACTGATAGCTCCACCCTAAAGCACTGTTAGCTCCACCCTAAAGCACTGATAGCTCCACCTTAAAGGACTGATAGCTCAACCCTAAAGCACTGATAGCTCCACGCTAAAGGACTGATAGCTCCACCCTAAAGGACTGATAGCTCCACCCTAAAGCACTGTTAGCTCCACCCTAAAGCACTGATAGCTCCACCTAAAGGACTGATAGCTCCACCCTAAAGGACTGATAGCTCCACCCTAAAGCACTGTTAGCTCCACCCTAAAGCACTGATAGCTCCACCTTAAAGGACTGATAGCTCAACCCTAAAGCACTGATAGCTCCACGCTAAAGGACTGATAGCTCCACCCTAAAGCACTGTTAGCTCCACCCTAAAGGACTGATAGCTCCACCCTAAAGCACTGATAGCTCCACCTTAAAGGACTGATAGCTCCACCCTAAAGCACTGATAGCTCCACCCTAAAGGCATTCCATTTGACCAGAAGTGAAGATAAGTTGTTTTCAGGGGGAGGGAAAGTTACTGTATTTGATTAAAGATTTTGAGGGCAAATTAATTGTACCAGAAAGACCGGGGAGATAAATATGATAATAAATAATATTTATTCGATAAGTACTATTTTACAAAAGTATTATTTAACAAAACATAGGGTTTTTTTACGGAGACCCTTTCCTTGGCTTGAATCAGAAGCTTGTAGGTCCAGTTATGTCTGCCGAGGACGAAGGCAGGGTCAATTCTGTTATAGTAATCAATAAAACTGCCAATGAAACACATATGGCATATTTCAGTTCAGTTATTAATGTAAATAATGTTGTTCTAAACAAAAAAATAAGAATAAAAATACTAGACAGCAAAAACTAAAAATTCAAGAAAACCAGGTGTTACACATTTAAAATACTAATATATATATTAAAATTATTTACATCTCTTTTATGAATTCTACTACATAATATAGTATTATTAGTAACTATCGTGAACTAATAGTAATTCATATGCTAGTATACTGTAGCTTTTACTACAGTAAAAAAAAAGAAAAATAAAACTGTAGAAAACTTATAGGGTTATATATAGTGTTACATTTACTATACTACTGTAGTTGCTGTATTGAATCTATAAGTACCACAGCAAATTAATTCAATTACTTCGCCTATAGTATTGTTCAAAAACACTATAGTATTTTAAATATTTTAAATACTGTATTTACCAGGGTTCAACGCTAAGGATTTTTTCTACTGGTCCAGTCGGGCCAGTGATTTTTACTTGCACTGGCAAAATTTCCACTAGCCCCATCAAAAAAATAAGACAAGTGAATAGCTAATTTTAGCCACATCATTTAAATAATGCATCAAAAATAATGTCTTTAAATCTCGAATTGAAGTATCTTAAAAATGTTAATAAATGAGCAAAATTCAAAGTTTTATGCAAACCAATAGAGCAGTATGGAAAATGTGCAGGTATTTTATTGCAGTTCAAAATTATTTCTAGTAATTATGCACTATTCTACGCCATTTTATAGTATAAATAGTGTAAGTAGTGCGTTCACACTGAAAACTCTAATAATAATACGTGCACTTTAATTACCCGGATGATGCACTCATTCAGCCGGTAAAATGAAGTGTGTAATGATGGACACTTCACACAATCAACAGCCGCAGCTTTGCTCATGTAGCGGAAGGGGCGGAGCTATCGGGCGCACATGTTAGATTACTTTATTAATTTTGGATTGTGAAAGCAAAATTCTCCTATGAGAGTGATTATAGCGCCTCCTGATGGTGAATGCGTTTAAACTCACGGCAGGTATTATTTGATAGTTTGGTGATTTATTTCACAGATTTGGCAACAGTCAAACGTCATCAGGGAAACGGGTTTGATTTCCGCTTAGTAAAAGAACATTAGTGTGCCATTTAGGACGACACTACATACATATGCTATGCTGTTGAGTGTGTAAGTGCATGAGTGCATAGTGTATAGTGTGCCATTTGAGACGCAGCTATACTGACGGCAAATGGTGTAAAACATCACTTCTTTTTTTTTTTCCGTCATGTTGTACCCACATTAATGTCTGCTTCCAAGACGTTAGAAACAGACGTTTTCTTTTACCCTTATAGTTTGATGTTGCCGCCATGTTGCCGTCACTCCATTGTACTGGTTATTAGCAGGTTACGAAAAAAATAGCATGCTCAAAACATCAAATCAGATAAGAGGATGCAAAAAGCAATAAGTTTTTTATGACATGATAAAGAAGGTCGTATTTAAAGACTGAAAATCACAAACTCAAAATGCACGCAATTGACAAATAGCTGCAGGCTAATGAAACTTTAGTGACAAGGCAGCACTGTTCTGATTAGGCCAGTAATGATCCTGTCTACTGTCCCAAGCGTCTCTCACGCTGGCCCTGGGCCATTGGGCAGTCCTTATTGTTGAGCCCTGTTTACAATAATACTGTATTTTCTCATGTAAGTGCACTTGGGCACATTCGCAGAACAAACAGTAAATGAATTTAAATGGTCCTGCAGAAATAATTCCTCTTCAATAATCTTTCAGTCAAGCAAGTTTCTCATGTCAGCCCAATAATTGATTGGCGGTGTCATCGAACGGAGCGAGAGGTGGCAGTAACGCACCAAAAAGTTGGTTTTCGACCACCGTCAAACCATTCTCGCTATCATATGGATTTACTCTCACTGGCCAGACACCGACTTCACTGCTCCGTCAATGGTGATAGCCTCACTTAATGATCCGGTAAATGTAGCTTGTGTGGACGCTGCTGCGCTACCTGCTTAAAATAATAGCTTCACTACTGAAAAGCTATTTGATTTATAATGTAGCGAAGCTGCTGTCCAACACTGGTATCTGCCACTGAATGAATGAGTTTAATGAATTGCTTATATATTCCTTGTGTCTCATGGCTGTTGGTGGGATCTGATTGTAATGAGTGATGTGACATTAGGTCTTCCTGGTAGAACCAGTGCTACTAGTGCTAGAACTAGTAAAGAAGCTACATTTCTTATAGGTATATTAGGTAATATATTAGGTAATATAAGTGGTAGTGAGTGAACAGATGCAATGTTTATAACAAGCACTACTATAGGCAAATACAAACATGAAGAGTGTAGTTTGATTTCATGCTGACTTTAATAAGTCTTTAATTGAATTGTTAATTACTGTAGATATCCTGAAAGTGTCTGCGGGGTGGTGTGAAGAGGAGTTTCTGCTGTGTGTTTGAGTGTTAATATGTACAGCAGCTTCATGGGCTTGTGTTGCTGTCGGAGGGATTAGAGGAGGAAGTACAGTGATTCTTTACTACGGTAAAGATCCTATAATGACATTCAGAAGCAGAAATAAATGAGGAAAAATAATAAATTAAAACATGAAATACAGAAAATACAGAAAACTGCTGATGTACAGCTATTTTATACAGTGTAGTGCTGTTAAATGACATGGTTACAGTTCGCTAGTGTATTTCAGTGACTTCAGCGACCTTAATAAACTCTTATATACAGTGCTGATCATAAATGAGTTGACCCCTCACAGATCTCTCTTTTACATCGATATTCTCTACAGCAGGGGCTCTCAAACTGGGTCCTGGAGGGCCGGCGTCCTGCAGATTTTAGCTTCAACTTGCCTCAACACACCTACATGCAGGGGCGGATCGGACATTTTAAAAGTGTGTTGGGGGGGGGGGGGGGTATGAGATCATACATTCATTTATTTATTAATCACCTGTTTCTAAATGGTCTGTCTCTAAAAGTGAGGGGGACGTATCCCCCCGGTCCCCCCTGATTGCTACGCCCCTGCCTACATGGATGTTTCTAGAAAGCCTAGTAAGAGCTTGATTAGCTAGCCTAGGCGTGTGATTGGGCTTGGAGCTAAACTCAGCAGGACAATGAGGTTGTTTCTCAATATGCGTTCTTTAGCGGTCTGGCGTCCTCATGTTCTCGTGTAACGTCATCATCAACCACCAGAGTTCAGTTACAAGACTCAAAACCGCAAGAACGGAGGATGCACGAAAGTTCCCGGATGTATTCTTGGTATCAAGGATGCGTCAACATGCAAACTTGAGCACAAAACTCACTCGAGAAGTCCCAGAAGTCATTGCGGCTGAATAAAGGAGGTGGGAAGAGAGGCATTCTATGCCTGTTCATCATTAAAGTTCTGAGATATAATTTACTAATCTCTGGAGTTTCCCTAAATGAGAAGGTGAAAGTAAACATCACCATGAACGTCTTAATAAAGGCACAAACACATTAAGGGGGTTTATTTGCTGAACTTTGAATCTGTTTTATTTGTATTGTGCACCGTATATTTGTAAGGTATTTTTGTGCATGTTATATATATTGAAAAGGGGGAAACAATATATCGTTGCATGAATGCTGTAATGGTCAAATAGTTTTCAGTTATGTGAAGGTCATGTGACCATCAGGAAGAACACAGCATCTCATTTCTCACAGGACGTGTTCTGTGTCTTCACGTCACCTGGCAAGAATGATCTCCACAAGAACACAAGTCCATTCTCTGCGTTCTTGGAATTGAGAAACAGCACAAACCGCCAGTACCGAGATTGAGAACTCCTGCTCTACAGGATGCTGTACAGTAATATATTCAATTCAGTTCATGTTTATTTATATAGCGCTTTTTATAATGTAGATTGTGTCAAAGCAGCTTAACATAGCTCTAGTATTTGTGCATATACAGTTCATTAGATTAGTCAGTACCAAAAGCAAAACAAAACAAATGAAGAACACAGTCCTAAAATTACTACACACAAATTAACATGTTAAATAGATATATTATTAAACAGGAAAATAAATCAAAATAAACATTAAAAAATGTTTTTGCAGTAACTCATTATCAAATAAAAACTCATTTAAATTGAAATGTATTATATTTGTATTCCTAACTCTTATTTTAATGCATATAACTGTTTAATAAAACTGTAAATGCACCAAAGTATATTGTATTGAAGTGAATAAAAATGTTCATTTTTTAAAATGGGCTGTACTTATTTATGCTGAGCACAGTATATGAAAGTCAGATATATTTATCAGAGCTCCGTGGGGCTTCTTTAAACAGAAGCTCGGTGTGGAGGAGGCTGCTGGGATACGTATCATCTTATCATGCTGTATTGTCTGAAATATGTTTTTCCTTGAGGATAAAGGAGTGTAAACTCAGATAGTGAAGGAGTTTTAGGACTGTTTGTGTTGCTGCTGTTTCTTAGCAGTGGCAGAAAGCAAATAGTTTCATGCACAGTTACGACACTGGAGGCTGAGAGAATCATTCATGCAGGAAACACGGATAAAAATACTGCAAAAGGCTTTTTTTACCTAGGCTTTGTGTCTTGTTTCTTGTCTAAATATCAAAAATTTTGTAAATCAAGAAGCATTTTCTAGACAAGCAGAAATATTGTCTGGTTTTGAGAAATAATGTGTCAAAATTATAGGAGTTTTTCCTTAAAACAAGCTAAATAATCTTCTTTTCTTCTTCTGACATAATTTTATTTTGCTTACCCTGTTGTATCCCATTGGCTGATACAAATATAAAAAGGATGAGGTACTGTTTTTTTTTTGTCTGATAAAAGTCTTAGAAGTGAATAAAAACATCACATTTTTGTTATGTGAGAGCGCTGGACAACATACTAATGCAGCTTTATTATGAGAATGGTCAGGCAAGTAATGGTCAAAACAGATGCATGCAGGGAATCCAGAGTCATGGTCAATAAACAGGTGAATGGTCAGTACAGGCAGCATGCAATGTAAACAAACAGAACAAAGCAAGGGGCTAATACGGCAAGGCAAGGGAAACACGTCGTAATGTTCACATTACAGTATAACAAGACTCAGCAACTGGTGTGTGTTTCTGTGCTGCTTCAAAAGTCTGTGTAATCAGTTGCGAACAGCTTCAGCTGTGTGTGTTAGCAATCAGCGGAAAACCGGAACAGGTGTGAGTGTGTGGTCCATGACAGGATTTGTAGTGCATATAGTGACAGATTTGTAGTCCTGAGTGAAAGTGAAGGATTCCCAGCGATCTACAAGCCTGGTGATTGTGACAATTTTATTATTATTATTTGTATTTTGTACATTTTTTTTTGCTATGGCAGAAATAAAATTTAATTATTGTTTTATAATATTTAATATTATTATAGGGGCGACGCAGTGGCGCAATAGGTAGTGCTGTCGCCTCACAGCAAGAAGGTAGCTGGTTCGAGCCTCGGCTGGCTCAGTTGGTGGTCTGTGTGGAGTTTGTATGTTCTCCCTGCGTTTCCTCCGGGTGCTCCGGTTTCCCGCACAATCCAAAGACATGCGGTATAGGGGAATTGGGTAGGCTAAATTGTCCGTTGTGTATGGATGTTTCCCAGAGATGGGTGGAAGGGCATCCGCTGTGTAAAACATGTGCTGGATAAGTTGGCGGTTCATTCCGCTGTGGCAACCCCAGATTAATAAAGGGACTTAGCTGAAAAGAAAATGAATGAATGAATGAATGAATATTATTGTATTTATATTATATTATTTATATATATTATATTATATTATTATAATGATAAAGTAGGTCTACTGGTTATTATTTTCTAATATGTGTTATTTTTGCAAAAGTGTTGCTTTTTTTCTAATTAAAAAAAGTATTTTTCTCTGAGTTTACTTTTTATTATTGTGATTAGAGAGAGATGTGTGATTGCAAGAAAATAAGTGTTTTAAAAAAATCTAATTTTATTATTATTATTATTTTTTCCCATTTGTTTTTGTCTGAATAAGGTGTTTATTCACTTGTAAGTCACTTTAGATAAAATCCTCAGCTACATGATTAACTGTGAATGTATTTTTGTAAACGTGTTATTTTGGTCTGATTATAAATATCAGTTTAAATCGTACTATTCAGATATTATTAGTGATGTTCAAATGCAAGAAAAGATTTTGTGATTGACAAAAATCACATTTAAATTCATTTATTTTCCTTCAGCTCAGTCCTATTATTTATCAGGGTTCACCACACAAACCGCCAACTATTCCAGCATATGTTTTACACAGCGCATGCCCTTCCAGCTGCAACCCAGTACTGGGAAACACCCATACATACTCATTCACACACATACACTACGGCCAATTTAGTTAATCAGTTCCCCTATAGTGCATGTGTTTGGACTGTGGGGGAAACCGGAGCACCCGGAGGAAACCCACACCAACACGGGGAGAACATGCAAACTCCACACAGAAATGACCCCTGACCCGACCACTGACCACTGAGACTCGAACCAGTGACCTTCCTGCCGTGAGGTGACAGTGCTAAGGCAAAAACAAAAAAGATTCTGGGGAACAATTCGGAATTTATAATAATTAATAATTAACAATTAGTTAATATGGCGAGGCAGTGGTGCAGTAGGTAGTGCTGTCGCCTCTAGGCAAGAAGGTTGCTGGTTTGAGCCTCGGCTGGGTCAGTTGGCATTTCTGTGTGGAGTTTGCATGTTCTCCCAGCGTTCACGAGGGAAAATTCCGGTTTCCCACACAGACATGTGATACAAGTGAATTGGGTAGGCTAAATGCATTGATGATAAGTGCATTGATGTGAATGAGTGTGTATGGGTGTTTCCCAGTGATGGGTTGTGGCTGGAAGGGCATCCGCTGCGTAAATCAAATGCTGGATGAGTTGGCGGTTCATTCCGCTGTGGCGACCCCGGATTAATAATAAAGGGACTAAGCCCAAAAGAGAATGAATGAATGAATGACTGAATTAATTAATATTTATTTGTCAAACGAGTTTCTAATTGAAATCTCTCTGTACGTTCAGGCTCATAGATAATCACAGCACATCAACAACTAAACGTTATAAATATAACTACAAGTGAACGTTAAACAAACATCATCTAAGTTTGCAGGACTATCTGACCTAACTGCAGCATTTCACATCTATTCCTCATGAGTGTTATTATTGTTTGATAAAACACGTCTCCTGTTGTCAAACGCTGTGTGTGTGTGTTTACAGTAATAACACACTCTGGAGTTCACTGGAAGAGCCTGATATCATAAACACCACAGAGTTTGAGGAGCTGTTCTCCAAAGCAAACCTACAGGCCAAGAAAAAGCCGCTGTCAGACACGTACGAGAAGAAAAACAAAGCCAAAAAGGTACGTCACACACACACACACGCACACACACACACACACACCCACACACACACAAACACACACACACACACACATCTCATCATGGCATAAATAGAGATAAACATTTGTATACATGTATGTACATATGCAAATGTAGGTCTTTAATATATTTTGCAATCCTCGATGAACTGTTGGTCAGATCAGATCAGATCAGATGGACTGTGTGTGTGTGTGTGTGTGTGTGTGTGTGTGTGTGTGTGTGTGTGTGTGTGTGTGTGTGTGTGTGTGTGTGTGCGCGTGTGTGTGTGTGTGTGTGTGTGTGTGTGTGTGTGTGTGTGTGTGTGTGCATGCGTGCGTGCGTGTGTGTGTGTGTGTGTGTGTGTGTGTGTGTGTATTTTAGCTGCAGTTGTGGCAGTAATGACTGAAAGTGCAGGTCAGCACTGGTGTGGCGTCCAAGAAGTTAAAAATTCAGTCTGGACCAAAACCAGTCCAGACACACACACTGATCAATCAGAAGGGGCTCCACATCACTGTGTGTGTGTGTGTGTGTGTGTGTGAGGGAGAAAGTATTTATGTGACAGTACGTGTGTGTGAGAGAAAGAGAGAGAGAGAGAGAGAGAGAGATTGTGTGTGTGTGTTTGTGTGTGTGTGTGTGTGGTTGTGTGTTAGTTTGTTAGTCTGTATGAGAGAGTTTGTGTGTGTATGACTAATTGACTAAATGACTAATGTGGGTGTGTGTGTGTGTGTGTGTGTGTGTGTGTGTGTGTGTGTGTGTTAGTGCATTCAGTGCGTGTTTGTTTCAATTCAATTCAATTCAATTCCCCTTTATTTGTATAGCGCTTATACAATGTAGATTGTGTCAAAGCAGCTTCACATAAAAGGTCACAGTAAATAGGAACAGTGTAGTTCAGTTTGTAGTGTTTAAGTTCAGTTCAGTTGAGCTCAGTTCAGTGTGGTTTAATAATCACTACTGAGAGTCCAAACACTGAAGAGCAAATCCAACGATGCGCAGCTCTACAGATCCTGAACCATGCAAGCCAGTGGCGACAGCGGAGAGGGAAAAAAAAACTTCACTAAAGGCGGAAGTGAAGAAAAAAAACCTTGAGAGAAACCAGGCTCAGTTGGACACGACCATTTTAATTTCTCCGCTGGCCAAACGTCTTGTGCAGAGCTGCAGTCTCAGTGGCGGAGGCTGGAAGCTGGCCTCAGCGAAGACTCGTCTGTCTCTGGAGCGTCACAGGAATCAGTCTCATGTTCTCCATTCTTTCATGACCATCGCAGTAGTTGTTCAGGATTCGGCCTGGTCCAGGATATGGAAACCTTGGGATCATCTCGTCGTTGGTCTTGGATCGAATCAGTGACTCTGCATAGTCTGAGGGCCTCGGGAAGAGTATCCCCAGGTGGAAATGGAGAATAAAGAAAATAATTAGCGTAGCTGATGTTCACAGTGTATATCAACAAGATGCAGAACCTGTGTGGAAGCCCCCTAAGTGGTGCACTAAGTGTATGCTTTACTGAACAGATAGGTCTTTAATCTAGTTTTGAATTGGGAGAGTGTGTCTGAGCCTCGGACGTTATCAGGAAGGCTATTCCAGAGTTTAGGAGCTATAAATGAGAAGGCTCGACCTCCTTTACTCGACTTTGCTATTCTAGGTACTACCAGAAGTCCTGAGTTTTGAGATCTTAAAGAGCGAGTTGGATTGTAGCGAGACAGAAGATTGGTTAGATAAGCAGGAGCTAGATTATTTAAAGCTTTATATGTAAGAAGCAATATTTTAAATTCAATACGAAACTTAACAGGCAGCCAGTGTAAGGAGGATAACATTGGGGTGATGTGATCAAATTTTCTAGACCTGGTTAGAACTCTGGCAGCTGCATTTTGTACTAGCTGAAGTTTGTTAATAGAGGATGCTGGGCAGCCAGCAAACAGAGCATTACAGTAGTCCAGCCTAGAAGTCATAAAAGCATGGACTAGCTTTTCTGCATCTGAGATGGATAGAATACTTCGTAACTTAGCGATATTTCTCAGATGAAAGAAAGCAGTTTTTGTGACATGGGAAATATGATTTTTAAAAGTTAAATTGCTGTCTAATATGACACCCAGATCTTTTATAGTAGAGCTAACGCTAACTTTGTATCCCTCTAATTGTAGATCGAGTTGTGAGATCTCCTGTGTACAGGATTTAGGCCCAATAAGTAATAATTCTGTTTTGTCTGAGTTTAAGAGAAGATAATTGTTGGTCATCCAGTCTTTAACATCTTTAATACACTCAGTTAGCTTGGACAGATTAGACGTCTCGTCAGGTTTAGTTGAAATATATAATTGAGTATCATCTGCATAGCAGTGAAAGCTGATCCCATGTCTTCTAATAATGTCTCCCAGGGGTAGCATGTATATTGTAAACAGTAAAGGGCCTAAAACTGATCCTTGAGGCACCCCGTATTTTACTGGGCTGATTTGTGAAGGTTGTCCATTTATATTTACAAACTGGTAACGGTCAGATAAGTATGACTTAAACCATTGTAGGGCCTGTCCCTGGACACCTGTAGACTTTAAGCGATTAATAAGGATACCATGGTCAATGGTGTCAAATGCCGCACTAAGATCGAGTAGAACTAATAGCGAGATGCACCCTTGGTCAGCAGCTAAGAGTAAATCATTGGTTATTTTCACTAATGCAGTTTCTGTACTGTGATGAGCTCTGAAACCTGACTGAAACACTTCAAAAACATTGTTGGTCTGCAGAAAGGAGCATAATTGAGCAGAAACAACTTTTTCTAGTATTTTAGATATAAATGGAAGGTTTGAAATAGGCCTATAATTAGCTCAGTTGCTGGGTTCCAGTTGTGGTTTCTTAATAATAGGTTTAATAACAGCTAACTTGTAGGGATTTGGAACATGGCCTAAAGATAAAGAAGAGTTGATAATGTTAAGAAGAGGTTCTCCTATAACAGGTAGCAATTCTTTCAGTAACTTTGTTGGAATTGGGTCCAATATACACGTAGCTGATTTAGAGCTATTTATAATTTTGTCTAGCTCTTCCTGTTCTATGATTTTAAAGCACTGTAGGTTATTTAGATTCAGAGACGTGTTTACTGGATCTGAAGTATAAGGCGGTGCAGAAAGTTTAATATCTCCTATTTTCTGTCTAAAGCCTTCTATTTTATCACTGAAAAAATTCATGAAGTCATCACTACTAATTTGCGGTGGAACGTTTTGTTCCAAAGATGACCAATTATTTGTTAATTTAGCGATGGTGTTAAATAAGAATCTAGGATTGTTATGATTATTTTCTATCAGTTTGCGGAGGTGCTCAGCCCTGGCAGATTTTAAAGCCCTCCTATAGCTGGACATACTGTCTTTGTATGCAATTCTAAAGACTTCTAAATTAGTTTTTTTCCATTTACGTTCCAGGGCACGGGCTGCTGTTTTGAGAGCGCGGGTATGACTATTATACCACGGTGTAGTTTTATTCTCTCTAGTCTTTTTTAGTTTGATGGGTGCCACAGTATTTAAAGTGCTAGTAAAGATGGCATCCATACTGCTGGTTACTACATTAAGGTCATTTGCGTTTGCGGGTGCATTTCGAAGTAGAGAAAGATCAGGTAAGTTATTTATAAATTCATCTTTAGTGGATGGAACAATAGTTCTACTAGGACGATATATCGGAGCGGATCTGCTAATTTCAGGTAAACACAGCTTATATAGTAAGAGGTAGTGGTCTGTAATATCATCACTTTGTGGTATAATGTCTACATCAGTGACCTCAATTCCATAAGACAGAATTAGATCTAGTGTATGCTTTAGGCGATGAGTTGGACCAATAACATTTTGCTTTATTCCTAGTGAGACCAGCAAGTCCAGCAAGTTGTTTGTGTGTGTTTGTGTGTGCATGTGATTTTGTGCATGTGTGTGTGTGTATCTGTGTGACTGTGTGTGAGAGTGTATGAGAAAATTTGTGTGTGCATGACAAGTGTAAGCGTACGTGTGTGTGAATGTGTCTGCGTGTATGTCTGAGCGTGTGTTCTCTGTGTGTCTGTGTTTGCATACTTGTGTTTGCTTATGTACTGTACTGCATGTGTTTGTGTGTGCGTGTGTATGTGTGTGAGAGACTCGGAGGGTATGTGTGTGTGTGTGTGTGTGTCTGACTGTGAGTGTCTTTGTGTGTAAGTGTGTGGATGTGTTCAGTGTGTGTGTGTCTCTGTGTGTATGACTGTAAGAGAGAGTGTGAATGAGAGAGTTTGTGTGTGTGTACATGTGTGTTAAACTCAATTAAAGTCCCTCAGTTTATAACACAACACAACACAACAAAAACGAGCAACATGTCTATGAGAATTCACACATACAGGAAGTAAAGGATTATTACGAACAAATGAATGAATTGTGTACATTATATTACATTATATTTATTTATTTATTAAATCCTAATGTTATGCATCTTTTCATACAGTGAAATCACAGATTATTTATAAAGATTTTAAAGGGCACCTATTATGCAGAAATGTCTTATTCATTCATTCATTTTCCTTTGGCTTAATCCCTTATTTATCAGGGGTCCCCACAGCAGAATGAACCACCAACTATTCTAGCATATGTTTTACACAGCGGATGCCCTTCCAGCTGCAACCCAGTACTGGGAAACACCCATACATACACACTCGTACAATACGGCCAATTTAGTTGATCAATTCCCCTATAGCGCATGTGTTTGGACTGTGGGGGAAACCGAAGCACCCGGAGGAAACCCACACCAACATGGAGAGAACATGCAAACTCCACACAGAAACACCAACTGACCCAGCTGAGACTCGAACCAGCGACCTTCTTGGTCTAACCTTCTTATAAGTGGTCTAACCCCAGTTGTGTGTGTGTGTGTGTGTGTGTGTGTGTGTGTCAGCAGTGTGTGAATCTCTCCAGCAGCCTCTAATGCTCAACATGAATGAATTGTGTTTGTTCTAATCAGACTTGATATAGGAAACACTTTGATTGACATTCTCCCTTTGTACGTGTCATCAGAGGGGGAAAGCCCCGCCCACTAGTGCCCATCTCTCCATCTCATTAGCATAAACAGCAGTCCTGAGTGAGAAGCAGCCGTCTGTCCATTAGCCATTAGAGTGTTTGAGCTGCTGAAGATAATGTCAGCATAGACTAAGAGGATTATAGATGTGGAGTTTTAAATCAACAGCGTCTGGAGCGACATAGACTGACAGAAGCATGAAGCACACAATAGCCGCGTTTCCACTATCGTGCCTAAAGCGAGCGAGCCAGGGTGAGCCAAGGCCAGTCGCGTTTCCACTGTCACTTCCGGGGCCTAATCGGGCCAAAGCGGGGCTTTCTTGGGGCAAGCAGCCGGCCTTTTTCAGCCCGCCGAATACCTTGGGCCAAAGAAGGCCAGCTGGGGCTCTGAGGAGGACACGAGTACATGCGCCAAACAAATAAACAAACCATCAAATAAGGATGGTGGGACGAAAACCGGGGAGTCCAAGGGAAACCCACGCAAACACGGGGAGAACATGCAAACTCTGCACAGAAACACCAGATGGCCCAGTGAAGACCCAACGCCATTGGTGTTCTTACTGTGAGGCAACAGTGCTAGTCACTGGGCCACCGTGCCGCCCATTCTGGATGAAGGTGGAAGAAGGGGAGGAGGGGGGTTTCTTCCAGACGAAGATAGTTGTAGAGAGGAAATAAGGATATATATATATATAGTGACTTGGGATGCTTTGATTGGAGGATCATGATTAGCTAATGTGGACCAGCTGGGTCAATCATGAGCACATGCTCCTCTCGAAATTAGTTAAACTTCACTTAAAGCCATATTAAACTTTTATTTTAAAAGAGCCAATCTGAAAAAAGATTTGAGATATTTTCTAAAAACAATACACCGGAGGAGGTCATTCATTCATTCATTTTCTTTTCAGCTTGGTCCCTTTATTAATCTGGGGTCGCCACAGCGGAATGAACCGCCAACTTATCCAGCATTTTGTTTTTTATGCAGCGGATGCCCTTCCAGCTGCAACCCATCACTGGGAAACATCTATACATACTCATTCACACTCATACACTACGGAGAATTTAGCTTACCAAATTCACCTGTACCACATGTGTTTGGACTGTGGGGGAAACCGGAGCACCTGGAGGAAACCCACGCTAACACGGGGAGAACATGCAAACTCCACACAGAAACACCAACTGACCCAGCCGAGGCTCGAACCAGCGACCTTCTTGCTGTAAGGCGACAGTACTACCTACTGCGTCACTGAGTCGCAACCGCAGGAGGTTTAAAATATTAGATATAAAGTATTTGGATAGGATGGTATTAATCAAGAGCATTATTGAGTGAGTGAAAGCAGAAACTAGGCTACCTTTTTTCTGTCACGCAGTCCTGCCTGCGCAGCGCCGCTTTACAAACACATCGGGGAAAACTGCAAATATAAAATGTGTCTTAAGTGCTCAAACAAGTGTTTATATGTTTATATGATGTGGTAAAAATTAAAAATTAAATCTTAAATACATGTAGAGCTTATTTAGTGAAAAGCTGCTGAGTACAACGAAATATAGGCTATATTTTATTACTTGCTCTTATGTGCTGAAACACTTTCCTTTACTTAAAGATCACAGAATAATATGCAGCAGCTTTAAATAAAGAGGAATCACCTATTAAGTGTCATGTAGCCTATAGAGAAAAATTAATATCTCTCCAGTAATTTGGGCTGAATGTTTGACAGCGTCTGTCTAAATGAGGATTTTATAAAATACATTTCTACCGAGTTATTAACGGAGAATTTCTGTGGTTTTATATTATGGATGTGTGCGCTCACTGCGCTGGGTCCCTCTGATAGTGGCGAGATCACTCGATGCACGATGCCAACAGTCGGTCGGCGAGTAAATGAATATGATGAATGAAAACACAGAGGCATGTGCGTTTAGACATATAATGCTGTACAGTAACGTGTCGCTTGTTTGTTTCGGTGGTCTTCATTTTAATGGTTTCGTGATGATACGATGGTGTGCTTTATCTGCCTGATTCCTGCTGAAGTGGGTGGGTTGTATGACGTTTGATTCGCGGGACGTTCTGGGGGCGGGGTTTGCATGACGAGCTGCGAGCTACTAGCCTGACAGTGGAAACGTGACATGATTTCAGCCTCACTGCTCAACCTCCCGGCCCCATTAATAACCCTGGCTCGCACTGGCCCGACAGTGTAAATGCGGCTACTCACACTGAAGCACACATTCACACCTGACCAGCACTGACAACACACACACTGCTCTTTTACATCTGTCACTATGGTGGTGCACAGGCATCTGTAGCTCCGCCCTCTTCTGAAAAGAGCACAGTCTCATTTGCATTTAAAGCGACAGTCACCAAAACACCACAATTAGCATTAAAGCCTGAAAGGGTCAGTTTCAGAGAGGTAGAGGACATTATCTGTGTGTTATTCTCAGCTCAAACTCAAACACACACACACTTTAGAGACAGCAGAGACGCATTAACAGCTTGTGAAAAGGGGCAGAATATGTAGGTCTTCTTTAAAAGGTTTTCATGCATGCAAAAAGAGGAATAGGTGCTGGAACCCTCTCTCTCTCTCGTCTTGGCAGAAGGATGCATTTTCTGAAAGATTGAATAAACACAGGCGACACATTCACAGCTCCGTCATTTCTGCATGTTTACACTTTGTGAATCACCGTTCTGAGAAACTGAGCTCCGGGAACAGGAACAATGTCCTGACGGTGCACGTTTGCACATCTGACGGGCCGACGGCGAGAGTCGGGTGTGTGTCGGGACGCGATCAATAACTGATCAATGCCAATCAATACTGTCTCATGTGTGGCGTCTCGTCTCTGAGCTCAGAGTGATGACAGAGCAGACGGTGTGTGTTCACATGTGCAGATAATGCTGTTCTTACTTGGAGTTTTGTCTTGTTTCTAGTCCAAATATCTAACAGTTCTTAAATCAAGAAGCATTTTCTAGATAAGTGTGTAGTTTTCAGAAACAATGTCAAAATTAAGTGAGTTTTTAATTAAAACAAACAAAACGGGCTAAAAATAATGCTATTTCACAGCAAAACAAGGTTATTTCTCCTCCCTCATTGGCAGATTATTTAGCTTGTTTTAAGGAAAAACTCACTTCATTTTGACTCATTATTTCTGAAAACAAGACAATATTTTGTGCTTGTCTAGAAATGCTTCTTGATTTAAGAGTTTTTAGATATTTGGACTAGAAACAAGGCAAAACTCCAAGTAAGAACAGCATTATCTGCACATGTGAACACACACCGTCTGAAGTAAGAAAAGCTTTTTTGCAGTGAATGTGCTGACTCTCCAGCATAATTAAAGTGTATTGCATTAATATTTACATTTTCTGAAATAAAAGTGAAAATTTATATGTAAATTGAATTTGATAAACTATTTATAATCATAAAAACAAAACAAAAGCTAAAAAATATTTAAATTGCATATACAGATAATACAATTATTTCCATGGGAATTTAAAATTTAAGCATGTGTGTATTAATATTTATTATGTTCTAAAAATAGCTATATATATATATATATATGCCGAGCATCTGAATGTGGCAGCAGAAATGGAGACTCATCAGACCAGGCAACGTTTCTCCAATCTTCTATTGTCCAGTTTTGGTGAGCCTGTGTGAATTGTAGCCTCAGTTTCCTGTTCTTAGCTGACAGGAGCGGCACCCGGTGTGGTCTTCTGCTGCTGTAGCCCATCCGCCTCAAGGTTGGACGTGTTGTGTGTTCAGAGATGCTCTTCTGCAGACCTCGCTTGTAACGAGTGCTTATTTGAGTTACTGTTGCCTTTCTATCAGCTGGAACCAGTCTGGCCATTCTCCTCTGACCTCTGGCATCAACAAGGCATTTGCGCCCACAGAACTGCCGCTCACTGGATATTTCCTCTGTGTCGGACCATTCTCTGTAAACCCTAGAGATGGTTGTGCGTGAAAATCCCAGTAGATCAGCAGTTTCTGAAATACTCAGACTAGAGAAATTCACTACATCTACATGCCTAAATGCATTAAGATGCCATGTGATTGGCTGAATTGAAATTTGCGTTAACGAGCAGTTGGACAGGTGTACCTAATAAAGTGGCTGGCGAGTGTATTGCCTAAAACTGAATATCACAATGCCGGAAAACTTTGCACACACACACACACACACACGCACACACATATATATGCACACACACACACACACACACGCACACATATATATATGTGTGTGTGTGTGTGTGTGTGCAAAGTTTTCCAGCATTGTGATATTCAGTTTTATATATATATATATATATATATATATATATATATATATATATATATATATATATATATATATATATATATATATATATATATATATATATATATAATTTAAATTAGATTAATCGTGATTTGTTGCATCCAAAATAAAAGCTTGTTTTGACACAATATATGTGTATTCAATGAGATTCACACACATACATTAAAAACAAAACTATACAAAACAATTTGGTTACATAGATATTTACATTTATATTCATATATATATATAAAATCACAGCACAGCACACACATATAAATTATGTCAAAACAAACAATTAATTGCATTGGATACAATTAATCTTTGGCCAGTACAATTTTTTTATATATTATTATTATTATTATTATTATTAAAATATTTATGTATATTTATATATAATTTGTGTCAAATACACTTATTTTATATCAAAATATAAATAAACATTTTCTCAAATATATGCATGCATGTCTGTATATATATATATATATATATATATATATATATATATATATATATATATATATATATATATATATATATATATATATATATATATATATATATATATATATAATATAAACAGTACACACATATATTATGATTATGCCAAAACAAACATTTATTTTGGATGTGATTAATCTTTGCCCAGTACTATTGTTAATATATTATTATTATAAATTTAAAAGAATGTTTAAGCCTTCAGGTCTGAGTCTGGTGAGGAAATCTGTGAGTGTTTGTAACTGTGTGTTTGTGTGTGTGTGTTTTGATCTTTGCACACAATATGGAAATGCCATGCTTGTGTGTGTTTGTGTGGTGTGTTTGTGCCGGACACATGTAGATAATATGGGAATTGCTCTCTTCAAAGTGTGTGGGAAGCCATCTATCAGCAGCGCGGCTCTCCCAAAAACACAATCAATGGAGAATGAGTGCCAGGTCAAACACGCCAGATAATTCATGTCATGTGTAGAAACGCATCCGCTGCCCGAACCGCCGGCGCCTTTTCTTACTCACCATTATCATATCAAAGCACGGCGCGGATGACATTTACATTTACTCATTTAGCAGATGTTTTTATCCAAAGAGACTAACACTGGAAAGTGTAAGTGGCTGATTTTCTGTCCTCTCTGCTGCTGCTGTGTTCTGGTGTGTCTCTGGTCTCCTGACGTCTCTGTGGCTCTATAAAGTATGTAAACATCACACAGGCAGATGAATCATTATTAATTCGCAGCGTGAACAATAATAATGCTTCTTAAACAAACTGACGTTTTAATTGTTTTTACCTTGAAGCCTTTAGCTCTGAGTCTCCTTTGTACATCTGTTCTGGGAAAAGCTTAACTTCTGACCGTACGTTCACAGAATTGAGGTACTTTTGTGCTGGAGATTTCAGAAATCAGACTTCACCTCATGGAACAATGCAGTAATAATGTTTAAAGTGGTGGCTACTGTGTGTACTTTTAAAATGTGATTTGTTTATGAATGTTGAGTTGTCAAATGCGTTTAGGAGCTTTCAGACTGTCTCCAGGACAGCACCACATACTCAGAGAATGTTCTTAAATAAACTTTCCATCATTTTCCATTTATATTTCTATTAAAAGCAAAGTTCAGGATGTGTGAATCATTCCCTACCATCACAGATTCTAGAGATGATTAATCTGACGATATTTGGACAATTTTAAACAACCAGCACTGGTGAATTAGCATAAACGTGGCGTCTTTCACTTCATTTAATTTCATCTCTCATATTTGACTCATTCTAGAATCACGGGTACATTTCAAGCATTTTTCATTCATTTTACTTAACCTGGAATGATATAAAAGCAAATGTGTAATGATGTACAATAATTCAAAATGCTTAAATATGACAGGGAATATTTGATTCTGTTACTAATTATTGTTTTAGTATTGTTCAATTAACTTTGTTAGTTTTTTTAATTAATTAATGTTGTTTTTTTAATTGACAATAACAGAGTTGACAGTAGCAGTGTTGACAGTAACAGAGTTGATGATAACAGAGTTGACAATAACAGTAACAAGTTGACGATAACAGAGTTGACAATAACAGCAACAGAGTTGACAATAACAGAGTTGACAATAACAGTAACGGAGTTGAAAATAACTGTAACAGAGTTGACAATAACAGCAACAGAGTTGACAATAACAGTAACAAGTTGACGATAACAGAGTTGACAATAACAGCAACAGAGTTGAAAATAACTGTAACAGAGTTGACAATAACAGCAACAGAGTTGACAATAACAGAGTTGAAAATAACAGTAACAGAGTTGACAATAACAGTAACAGAGTTGAAAATAACAGTAACAGAGTTGACAATAACAGAGTTGAAAATAACAGTAACAGAGTTGACAATAACAGTAACAGAGTTGAAAATAACAGTAACAGAGTTGACAATAACAGCAACAGAGTTGACAATAACAGAGTTGACAATAACAGTAACAGAGTTGAAAATAACTGTAACAGAGTTGACAATAACAGCAACAGAGTTGACAATAACAGAGTTGACAATAACAGTAACAGAGTTGAAAATAACTGTAACAGAGTTGACAACAGCAACAGAGTTGACAATAACAGTAACAAGTTGACGATAACAGAGTTGACAATAACAGCAACAGAGTTGAAAATAACTGTAACAGAGTTGACAATAACAGAGTTGACAATAACAGTAACAGAGTTGACAATAACAGTAACAAGTTGACGATAACAGAGTTGACAATAACAGCAACAGAGTTGACAATAACAGTAACAGAGTTGACAATAACAGTAACAGAGTTGACAATAACAGCAACAGAGTTGACGATAACAGTTGACAATAACAGAGTTGACGATAACAGTAACAAGTTGACGATAACAGAGTTGACAATAACAGCAACAGAGTTGAAAATAACTGTAACAGAGTTGACAATAACAGCAACAGTGTTGACGATAACAGAGTTGACAATAACAGTAACAGAGTTGACAATAACAGCAACAGAGTTGACGATAACAGAGTTGACAATAACAGCAACAGAGTTGACAATAACAGTAACAGAGTTGACGATAACAGAGTTGACAATAACAGTAACAGAGTTGACGATAACAGAGTTGACAAATACAGTTGACAATAATAACAGAGTTGACAATAACAGAATTGACAATACCAGTAACAGAGTTGACGATAACAGAGTTGACAATAACAGCAACAGAGTTGACGATAACAGTTGACAATAACAGAGTTGACGATAACAGTAACAAGTTGACGATAACAGAGTTGACAATAACAGCAACAGAGTTGAAAATAACTGTAACAGAGTTGACAATAACAGCAACAGTGTTGACGATAACAGAGTTGACAATAACAGTAACAGAGTTGACAATAACAGCAACAGAGTTGACGATAACAGAGTTGACAATAACAGCAACAGAGTTGACAATAACAGTAACAGAGTTGACGATAACAGAGTTGACAATAACAGTAACAGAGTTGACGATAACAGAGTTGACAAATACAGTTGACAATAATAACAGAGTTGACAATAACAGAATTGACAATACCAGTAACAGAGTTGACGATAACAGAGTTGACAATAACAGCAACAGAGTTGACGATAACAGAGTTGACAATAACAGCAACAGAGTTGACAATAACAGTAACAGAGTTGACTATAACAGAGTTGACAAATAGTTGACAATAATAACAGAGTTGACAATAACAGAGGTGACGATAACAGTAACAGAGTTGACAATACCAGAGTTGACGATAACAGAGTTGACAATAACAGTAACAGAGTTGACGATAACAGAGTTGACAATAACTGTAACAGAGTTGACAATAACAGAGTTGACAATAACAGAATTGACAATAACAGTATCAGAGTTGACGATAACAGAGTTGACGATAACAGAGTTGACAATAACAGTAACAAGTTGACGATAACAGAGTTGAAAATAACAGCAACAGAGTTGACGATAACAGAGTTGAAAATAACAGCAACAGAGTTGACGATAACAGAGTTGACAATAACTGTAACAAAGTTGACGATAACAGTAACAGAGTTGACTATAACAGAGTTGACAAATAAAGTTGACAATAATAACAGAGTTGACAATAACAGAATTGACAATAACAGCAACAGAGTTGACAATAACAGAG
>NC_079451.1:52831238-52878738 GCF_903798145.1 Danio aesculapii | reverse complement strand
CACTTCACCTGCTGTAATGTAATACTAACTTCTAAAGCCCCGTCGCGCTGGTTCCCACTGAACGCCGCAGTAGCTCGCGCTCGTAACGCTCCGCCGCTACCTAATGAAGAAGACCGAAACATTAAGTTTTAGAGTGGGTCTTTAGCATGCCAAAACCGTTGCGGCCTTTATGAGGGAATTCACTCATTAGTAATTGTGTCCATGTGTAGGTACAAATAAAAATCCTGTGAATTTATAGTTTGCTCTAAAATCTCCTCTGTGCTCGTCCAGACCTCAATGATGGACTTTTATTGTGTCGTTTCTGCTGTTTTTTTCTTCTTCTCAGAGCTAATTGTGTGACAGTATTACACAAGAGCAATGGGAGGAAAGCATACTTCTGATTGTGTTAATGAAACATCCATTCATTCATTCACTTCTTTTCGGCTTAGTCCTGTTATTCATCAGGGTTCACCACAGCGGAATGAACTGCCAACTTACCCAGCATGTGTTTTACGCAGCGGATGCCCTTCCAGCTGCAACCCATCACTGGGAAACACCCATTCACACACATACATTATGGACAATTTAGCTTACCCAATTCACCTATACCACATGTTTTTTTGGACTTGTGGGGTAAACCGGAGCACCCGGAGCGTTAAAGAAACAATATCATCAAAACAATTCCTTGAATTGCTAACCCGAAGTTGTGTTGTGTTTTTATCATCAAAAGTGAAACCTGACCTGATTATTTACGTAAAAATTACAGTAACCTAAATATTTTGAAATATGTATTGAACGTTTTATATTTTAAAACAACAATGTGCTTTCTCTTCATATTCCTATAAATTAGTAAATATGTAAAACTTTGAACACACAAGTATCTTTGAAAACAAATGCAGTAAATGGTTGACTTTCCCCTCTACAAATTAGTTGTTTATATTTGACAATATACAAGAGTTTGAACGTACTATTGAAAGAGTATATTATGTATAGCAATCTGTTTATTCATTCATTCATTTTGCTTCGGAATAGTCCCTTTATTAATCAGGGGTCGCCACAGCGGAATGAACCGCCAACTATTTCAGCATATGTTTTTACACAGCGGATGCCCTTTCCAATACTGAGAAACACCCATACACACTTATGCATACACACTCATTCACACACACAGAAAATTTAGTTCATCAGCTCCCCTATGGCGCATGTGTTTGGACTGTGGGGGAAACCGGAGCACCCGGAGGAAACCCACAACAACACAGGGAGAACATGCAAACTCCACACAGAAACACCAACTGGCCCAGCTTGAACCAGCGACCTTCTTGCTGTGAGGCCACAGTGCTAACCACTGAGCCACCGTGCTGCCTTGAATTTATTAAATATAATTAACTATTATTATGGCTTTTCTAAATTATATTGGCTTTTAATCTCTTTTCTCCTGCTATGTAAGGCTGCTTTGACACAATCGATGTTGTAAAAGTGCTATCGAAATAAAACTGCTTTTAATATTTTTAATCTGAATAAGTATTTTATAAGTAATTATTTTGAAATTAGTATTTATATTAAATGTGTGAATAAAATGATGTCTTTATGCTTGTACATAACATTACCATCCTTAGTCAGTTTTTGTTATTTTGACACTGCAATCTTGAATCAAGAAACATTTTCCAGACAAGCAAAAAATATTGTGTTCAGATATAATCTATATTCAGTATATATAGGCTATTAAATTATATTTTATTTATTCATTCATTCATTCATTTTCTTTTCAGCTTAGTCCCTTTATTAATCCGAGGTCGCCACAGCGGAATGAACCGCCAACTTATCCAGCATATTTTTTACGCAGCGGACGCCCTTCCAGCTGCAACCCATCACTGGGAAACACTCATACACACCCATTCACACACATACACTACGGACAGTTTAGCTTACCCAATTCACCTGTACCACATGTGTTTGAACTGTGGGGGAAACCAGAGCACCCGGAGGAAACCCAGGCGAACGCTGGGAGAACATGCAAACTCCACACAGAAACATCAACTAACCCAGCCGAGACTCGAACCAGCGACCTTCTTGCTGTGAGGCGACAGCACTACCTATTACCTACAGCACACACCTTTATTTATTCATTTATACTGTATTAAATTAAATTAGAACCTGTATTTTACCATTCGTTTTGGCTTTAACAGTTTATTGACAACTAGCCTAATTAAAAAACATTTAACTGAGCTCTGTGAAAAGTTTTGTATGGCCTACAGTCAAAAATGTAGTATTAGAGCCATGGCTGTGGCGAGTCGGCAGTACGGTATCTAAAACGAAACTATTTCTCTTATTAGAAAACAATAAAAACAATTATCCCATTCACAGCATTGTGTTAGATTTTAGAAAATATTAGCAAAACATAGAGAAAACACCTCCACCTTCCACGGAGAAACAACCAGCCGCGGTCATCGAGTCCTCCGCGTTCAGAATTGGCCACTACTGAGAATGAAGCTCAGCTGCACCCTAATGGTGATGTATTTCCTGAGTCAGATATTTTCTCTTAGTACTGCTGTGAACCGCAGCTAGTCATGGCATTCTGTTCTCTTGACGCCCCATTCACACGGGGCGTCAGCTTCAGCGCTTTCCATTCAATTTGAATGGGTGACGTCAGTCATTGCCGAACTACATTGTGGATCCGTCGGCGCTGCTTCAGAGGTGTTGCTCGCTGCAGACGTTGGGATTTGCTTGGAACTTTTCAAGCACCGATGGAAGCGTCAGCCAATCAGATCGCTGTATGCAAATACACCAGCTCAGGCAGTAGCCTATTGCTGACTAATTTCATTGGCTGATGCCGCTATGACGATCGCGTCTGCCCCAACTTCAGACACGCCGTTGAAGCCCCGTGTGAATGGGCCGTGAGACGTGCATTTCTAAAGGCCCCATCAGTATCAGGAAAAACATGATTATTGTGCCTACCTCAGTGGCAGATTATTCAGCTTGTTTTAAGGAAAAACTCACTTCATTTTTCACCTATTATTTCTGAAAACAACACTATATTATTTTGCTTTTCTAGAAAATTGTGACGTAGTGAACCCAGAGTGGGCCCACTACAAGGCGTGGGAGGCCTGAATGCCACAAATATATATATATATATATAGTGTCCCAAAAATCCAACAAATGTACAAAAATATATATACAAAAATATATATACAAAAATACAAAGTTTCAAATCAACAAATAAAATATAAAGACGAATATATACAACGCAAAAATAATCAAAGAGAGAGAAAGTCAACCGTAACCACTTTATACAAGTATCCACTTACTGAAAAATTGCTCACGGCTCTGCTATAGCATGCTCGCTCGCCGGGTTAACTGACCCCGAGCTGGAGTCTGGCGTCCATCTTTATACGCCAGACTCCTCCTTTATAAGCCATTCAGGTATGTATCTAAAATATATCTCCTTTAAACTTGCCATACTAGCATTGTCACGATCACCAGCGATCATACTCCCAGATCACTGGATCTCACACACATGGACTACAAATCTGCCATTCATGGACTACATATTCATACATGCACTCCGTTCACACACACACACACACACACACACACATGCTTCTCCATTTCCACTGATTGGACTCCCACAGCTTCTGGACTGATTGCTAACACCATTTAAACCACACACACTCTCACTTCCATTGCCGAGTCTTGTTTAACTGTAAAGTGACATTACAACGCGTTTTCCTAGTCTTGTTTCTCCGTGTATTTTGACCTTAGCCTTGTTTATCCATTGCTCCCTGTCTGCCGACCTCTCGCCTGTGTTTTTCTACGATTCTGGAGTGCCTTTAAACATCTGTTTGCACCTGTGTTGACCATTGCCTTCCTGACGTTGAATAAACCTGCACGTGGATCCTAAACCTCAGTTGTCTCTGTCACTCCCCGTGTTACAGGCATCTTATTGATTTAAGAGTTTTTAGATATTTGGATTAGAAACAAGACAAAAACTATAAGTATATTACAATATAACAGTATTTTTTGCAGTGTGTGAGCTACAGAAGTCAGAATTATTCACCTTCCTGTGAATTTATTTTTCTTTAATATTAAATATTTCTCAGATGATGTTTCTCAGATTCAGGAATTTCTCACAGTATTTCCTCTAATATTTGTTCTTCTGGAGAAAGTCTTATTTGTTTTATTTAAGCTAGAATAAAAGCAGTTTTTAATTGTTTTAAAGCCATGTTAAGGTCAATATTATTAGCTCCTTCAGCAATATTAGTTTTGGATTGTCTCCAGAATAAACCACTGTTATACAATGGCTTGCCTAATTACCCTAACTTTACTCTAATTACCCTAGTGAAGCCTTTAAATGTCACTTTAAGCTGAATACTAGTGTCTTGAAGAATATCTAGTCTAATATTATGTGCTGTCATCATGACAAAGAGAAAAGACATCAGTTATTAGAAACTTTCCTAGAGATGGGTTGCAGCTGGAAGGGCATCCTCTGTGTAAAACATATCCTGGATAAGTTGGCGATTCACTCGTGTTGAGAAATGTGTTGAGAATTCCTCTTAAACAGAGACTGGGGAAAAATATCCCGGAGGACTGATAATTCCGACTTCAACAGTAAATATGTATGATGTTGTGCTGGTGAATCTGTGGTGTTTATGGTGTTTTGTCTGCTGTTGTAGATCATCAAGCTCCTGGATGGGAAGCGTTCACAGGCTGTGGGAATATTAATATCCAGCCTCCACCTGGAGATGAAGGACATTCAGCAGGGTGAGCTCAGCATCACAGCATCTCGTCTATTGTTGAATATCTGTATTTTTGCCTGCAGTACATGTGTGTATGTGCACGCTTATGTGTGTGTGCAGGTATGTGTGTGTGCAGGTATATGTGTGTGCATACAGTATCTAGTGTGCTCATGCGTGTGAGCATGTATTGCATATGTGTGCATGCAAGTATATGTGTGCAAACATGTATGTGTACTTGTATGTACATGTGTGTATATAAACAAAGAGAGAGAGAGAGAGAGTCAGTAATAGGGTATATGCGGAAATATGCAGAAGTTTTTTTCAGTAACCTGGTTTGAGGGCTTCCAGTGAACTGTATGCTGTTACAAAATTGGCACGTTTAAGGTCTGTTTTCATTATAAATCACTGATCTTCACTGCCTGATTGATATATGATATAAAGTAGGTCTCAGACCAGACAAGAAGCACTGCATTAAATTACATTATTCTGCACCATGTCTTTAAAATATAGAAATGTATTTACCACAGTATATTCAGTGGAGTTTCTGCGCTCGCCTGCTGATCCTGACGGGAATGTGCATATAAATGGCATTTCATCTTGTTTTACCCTTCAAGAACTAAACAAATGCTGAAGTCTATTCAGCTGATTGTATAATAGGGTGCTTTCACACTTCTCACACTTCAGCAGTGTGTATTTGAGAGCGCACAAGAAGATCTGCGCAGAGGAAATCGTGTAAATAATGGTGCTGTAAATAAAGGACGTTACTAATGGTGATACACTTTTCAGTAACGAGTAATCAAGTTCCTGTTTCCCCCGTTACTATGTCGTTACCGTTACTGACAATAAAATGTGTGTTACTGTAATTGAAACGCTGAAGTGGTTTACATGCGAGCAGCGTCTCTCTCAGCCATACGACCTCTCTGTTTGTGTTCAGGTTAGGGTTATGGATAGGGACACATAACCAGCCAGTGATGATGATTGGCGTGTCTGTGAACATGGTGTACATGAGAATGTGATGATTGGCCTGGATAGAGTCCATCTCCATCAGTAGTGCGGGTGTTCACACAAACACACACAGTCAGTCACACACACCAATGACGTGTGAGCGATGGCAAATCTAACAAGTTGAAAGGTAGTGTTTGCACACTGGAAATATAAGCACTACTTCCCTCAGTGAGGTGAAAGACAAGTATGTTTATGTATTGTGTAACTTATGCCCAGGAAAAAAGAGTAATTCTAATCTAATAACACACCTCATGTCGTCACAATCTCCAGTGATCTAATTCTTGCAACAAGAGAAACAATGTACACTAAACAGATAAACAGGACTCAGACCAGATGTGTGTGTGTGTGTGTGCTGTTCATATAGTCCTTGAATCAGTTCATGAATAGCTTCGGCTGTGTGTGTTTGCAATCAGCGGAAAACAGGAACCGGTGTGTGCGAGGTGCATGCTGGATGTTGCAGTTATTTAATGTGGTGTGTGTGTGTAATCCTCAAGCAATCAGCAAGGATTAGAGTGCTGGAGATTGTGACAGACGTCATCACATGACGCCACAGAATTAGTGTAGCTGTGGTCTGTGTTTGATTGTGCAAATATAATGATGATAATATTTATAATGACATGTTGAATTTGATGGTTGTCTCTCATATTGTTCCACAACAACATTAAAACAGTGTAGATTAGTCTACAATAGGGATGTGACAAGATCTCAGATGACGAGATCTCACGAGATTAAATCGTGATGAGATTTCTTGTTGATTTAGAAAGTTGTCTCGTGAGTTGTGATGGAGCGTGAGCGTGAATTTAGCACTGAAGATTAGAGGCAGGAATTGATTTAAACTACAAATCAAGTGCTTTGCACACACCTGGCAACCCAGGCTGACCTCTGGAGTTGTGCATGCACTCGGTTAGGTGGGCGGGTGTGACATAACCACTTTTAGTTTTTATCCAGAGTACAGTGGCTGACGCATCCAACAGAGGCTACAACTGGCTGCAGCCACACACATTAACCATGCTTCATGTCCATGTGACGGAGTAGCACTGCAGATATGCTTAAAGTCATAATCATTGATAACACAAATGGAATGAAGACGAGGAGTATTCCTATTTCAGTCGTACTATTGAAGAGCAGAGTAAAGATCGTAATCAAACTATTACCCTCGTGTTTTTTCTTTTAGCCACATTTTGTGACAGGATAAGACATACACACACGGCTGCTTGAGTCATTAAAAGACCACAGACACATCTCTATAAGTGACACACGCATTCATCATCACCGAACACACGTTTATACTGTCGGTGTGCTGTATCAAATTACATGAAAATAACTCTCTCCTATCAGTGCTTACTTTATATGTGCTTTCAGTAGCTCAGAGTTTGTGACGAGGACATGGATGAAATCTTCCTGAATGAAAGTAAAGCTGCTAAAAATAAACCATAAATTACCATTGTGTACAAAAATTACATGAATTTTAGATTTAAACTGTACAGGGGATGTCGTTTACTGCATAGAATTCATTAAAACAGAAAAAATTTGAAATAAAATAAAATAAAATAGAAATAAAATAACTTTCATGCCAATTTTTTTTAAAGCACCTAAATTGTTTTGCAGTTTGGGATTTTTTTTTTGTATTTCCATCCATATGTCAGCGAATATTTTGCAACTATATAAAATTCTATATAAATTTTAAAAATAATCAAAATATATTAAAGATATTTTGCATCGTTGGCATGTCCTTTACTGCATAGAATTCATTAAAATAGATTACATTATCATTAGATCATTAGATAATCATAGATTAAATAACATTAATTAAAAGTTGATTTAAAGAAAACACCTAAATAGTTTTGCAATTTGTGATTTGAATAAAAGATTATTTTCCATTCATAAATTTCATCATTGAAGATTTCTTAAAAATAGTGAAAAAATCTCGTCTCGTACTCGTGACCCCAATCTTGTGTCTCGTCTCGTCTAGTGGAGTAAGCGTATTGTCACACCCTTAGTGTACAATATTATATATGCATTTATTAGTCATTTGACAAATTAGATATTTTTTTAATGCGATAGTTACTTTCCCTGGTAATTAGTTACTTTATAATTAAGTATCTCAGTTACTATTTGTGAGGAGTAACTTGTAACTATAACTAATTGGGGCTAAACACTGGTCCCAAATGGTTTTAAATACTAGTATAATAGAACTTAGAAATAAAAAGTGTTTACGTTTGTACAATGAATGAAATAGACGAGGAGTCTGACTATATGTTTCTCCTCAATATTTCTTTCAAATATAGCATTTATGTCATTGAGGCATATTCTCTGTGAAATCAAAACTGAAGATTTAATTGGGAGATGAAATTAGAATCTAAATGTAAGAATAATGTCTAACTTCTTGATATTACACTAATTCAAATGTAAAGCACTTTGAATTGCCACTGTGTATGAAATGTGCTATATAAATAAACTTGCCTTGCCTTGCCTAGACTAGTGATCAAGGCACATTATCAACAGCGTTTAATCAACTGTTTTAATGAGAGTGAGAAAAATACCTCCAAAAACACACATAAAGTCATTTAAACCTATAAATAAAGAAAGAAATATCGGTGTGTGATGTAGAAGGAGTCTTTAAATGTCTCATATGTTTACATGCTGGTGTGTTTTGAGGTTTTCTGTCCTTGTTTTGCATGAAACACTCTGGATCAGGTGTTTTTTTTCTCTCGTAATGAGGATTGTGTTTGTTTCTGCGCCTCATAAAGTGATTTATATTGCAGCTGTTCTGACGGTGGATCATTCGGTTGTGGATCTGGAGACCATTGAAGCTTTATATGAAAACGTGAGTACACTAATATGAGCCATAAAGAAACCCGAGAGCGCAGAGGAATGTGCACCAGATTAACACCTGATTTGACTGACTCTCGCTCTTTATTTTCTACAGTCGCTGTTTTAATAGAGTCAGCTGTTGACAATCAAAATGACTTAATGAATTATTTCATCTAGCATATTTCTATTATGTGTTACTTACTTTATGATGTCTGATGGTGTCAATTATTCAATAAATCATCACATACAGCGTTTTATGCCCTTATTTCTATCTTAGTTTAACTTATAAGGGCCAGAAGGAATCTGCAGACATTTTTTTTGCTATTTCTGTGCAGAAAATTGTACAAAATCTGCAGATTTATGCTGAATACAGTAACTTAACATATAAAACACTTATCTTTTTAATCTAAGGTTTACAATGCAAATCTAATTAGATCCCCTTGTGTGTTAAACAAAGCAAGTCTCTCATAATAATCTATCAACTAAAAGACAGACAATATGACTTTTATAAACTGTATTGGACATAAATCATGTAAACATTTGCATATTAGTTAATATTATTACTTCAATGAATAAATATATATATATATATATATATATTTACATATATATATTATAGTTTTCAGAGGAGCACGTGATATGATTGATCGCGGCTGGCCTCTCATCTGTAATCAGTAATAGTCCAATCAGATTGATTTCGGCCTACTTCCTTATTTTCGTTTTGGAGGAATCCCCCCTTCCACCCAATGTCCTCCTTTTCCTTCCTTTACCAGGGGATGCTCTCGAGATCTACGTGATCTCGGACCCCCTTATATGCTAAACGTCCAGGCGGGAGCCCTGGGCTCAATTATCTCAGAGCTCAGGGTTCTCTACCAGGACAACATGCCAAACCTGCTATTAGCGTCAAGCATATCTAAGTGTGAACTCTTGAACATTCATTCATTCGTTTTCTTTTCGGCTAAGTCCCTTTAGTAATCAGGGTTCACCACAGTGGAATGAACCACCAACTTATCCAGTATATGTTTTACACAACGGATGCCCTTCCAGCAGCAACTCATCACTGGGAAACACCCATACACTCTCATTCACACTCAAACACTACAGACAATTTAGCTTGTTTAGCGAGGCTCGAAGCAGTGACCTTCTTGCTGTGAGGCAACAGCGCTACTCACTGTGCCACATTAGCATATGTAAATGAATATGTTAAATGATGGGCTGAACAATCTGAATTTCTGCATGCACAGATTCCATGTGGGCCTATAAATAATAATAGTATAACTCTGAATAACTAGATAGACTAGAACAACTAAATAACTAGTTGAACCGTTTAACTGTTTGTTCCTTTTCCTGCAGGGATGAGAAAATGCAAATGTAAACGTGACATCTATATGTGGTCTCATTTTAAAGACAGTGTTTTATTCATTCAAATTAATATTAATTCTTAATATGTATATTATTACTCATTTATAATATTAATAAAATTAATTTCAACCCAGGATCATTCTGAAAACGTAGTCCCGTGGACGATTCTGCAGACTGTGAATTATGTATCCGGAGGTACGTATGGCTGCATTTAGTTTTTTAAGCAAATAACGCTGCGGGGCAGTGTGATGCCATTCCTTTTATCGCTTACCAGCTGACCGCTTACCTTCGTGTGGAGGGCTTTCCCGCCAAAACCAGTTTGTCCGGTTAGCTCGTCCTGTACGTTGGCGGACTTCAGACGCAGAGAGAAGCTGACCACGACGACCGGGTTCGAGTCTGGGGAAGAGCGGTTCCAGAAAATCCCAAAACGTGGTAAAAATCAGATGAGGGCTTTTCTTTTTGTGGACGGCTTTTGTAAACTGTTGGTTGGGTTTAGGGAAGTAAGCGGGCGGGTGGGTGGGTCAATCTGCAAAATTGGTTGGGTTCAGGGAAGGAGGGTGGGTCGCCCAGTCAATCATTCAGCCAGTCGGACAGACAGACGGTCGTTCGACAGCGGCCTCTGGTGGGTTTACGCGAGAACAGCGCAGGCACGAACGGCACTCGCGGGAGACATTTGAGAAGCAAAAAAGCGTACACAGCAGCCTCTTGTAAATTCGCGAAAACCAAAAACTGCAAACATACGTACATCCCGGGACTTATTTCGCGGTCCCCAGAAATGTCCACGGGACTACGTTTTCAGAATGAGCCTGGGTTGATTAATTAATATCTTAATATATTAATATTATATTTTATTTAAAAATTAAATTAGATAAAAGTTATGTGAGATTCAATTCATGAAAATAACAAAACAATAAATCTACGGTGAAAAAAACAACAACAATCGTCTGGTTTCTAGTCTAAATATCTAAAACTTTTGTCAAGAAGCATTTTCCAGACAAGCCAAAATATAGTCTTGTTTTCAGAAATAATGAGTCAAAATGAAGAGAGTTTAACCTTAAAACAAGCTAAATAATCTGACAATGGGGGAAGTGAAATAATCCAGGTTTTGCTTTGAATAAAGATTGTTTATCTTACCTCATTAGCAGATTATTTATCTTGTTTTAAAGAAAAACTCACTTCATTTTGACCCTTTATTTCTGAAAACAGCATCATATTTATTTTACTTGTCAATCATCATTTGGCTGAAATGTTTCAGTCTTTAATATTGTGTTTGGTGTCATTATAATCTTAAAATGCTTGTTTCTCTGAAGACTCTGATTAAACTGTGTGTTATTCACTCGTAATGGTTTTGTGGTGATGTTTTCAGAGAGCTCAGCCTGACGAACTGGAGAAGATCAAGAAACATTACGAGTCGTCTAAAGAAGATGAGCTGAAACTGCTGGATAAACCTGAACAGTACGTCATCCAGATCTCACATCAGTGCATTCATTCATTCAGTTTCCTTCGGCTTGGTCTCTATTTCAGAGGCCGCCACAGTGGAATGAACCACCAACGATTGCAGCATATGTTTTACACAGCGCATGCCCTTTCAGCTGCAACCCAGTACTGGGAAGCACCCATACACACTCATTCACACACACTCATACACTACGGCCAATTTAGTTCATCAATTCCCCTATAGCGCATATGTTTCCCCAACATGGGGAGAGCATGCAGAACACAGAAATGCCAATTGACCCAGCCGAGACTCGAACCAGCAACCTTCTTGCTGTGAGGCCACAGTGATAACCACTGAGCCACCATGTCGCCGTCATAAATGTCAGTTTTCCAGAATTCAGATAGATTTATTTTGTATGACAATTTGCAATCTGAGGGTTCAAAAAATCCAATTCAGCTCTCAAAATATTGAGAAAATCGCATAAATATACACTCTAAAAATTATTTAACCCAATGTTGGGTCAATAATGGACAAAACCAATGTTGGGTTCATTTTAAAATGAAATCTAATTGTCACATTTTAACCCAATGGTTAGGTTTAACCATATTTGCTCCATTCATTCATTCATTTTTCTTCGGCTTAGTGCCTTATTTATCAGGGGTCACCACAGCGGAATGAACCGCCAATTATTCCAGCATATGTTTTATACAGTGGATGCCCTTCTATCTGCAACCCAGTACTGGAAAACACCCATGCACACTCATACACTACGGCCAATTTAGTTCATCAATTCCCCTATAGCGCATGTGTTTGGACTGTGGGGGAAACCGGAGCACCAGGAGTAAACCCACACCAACACGGGGAGAACATGCAAACTCCACACAGAAACGCCAACTGACCCAGCCGGGACTCGAACCAGCGACCTTCTTGCTGTGAGGCCACAGTGCTAACCACTGAGTCACCGTGCCACAGACACTAATAATCAATAGATAATCATTCATTCATTTTCTTTTCGGCTTAGTCTCTTTATTAAACTGGGGGCGCCACAGCGGAATGAACCGCTCATCCAGCACATGTTTTACCCATTCCTGGGAAACATCCACACACACTCATTCACACACATACACTACGGACAATTTAGCCTACCCAATTCACCTGTACCACATGTGTTTGGACTTTGGGGGAAAACGGAGCACCCGGAGGAAACCCAGGCGAACGCAGGGAGAACATGCAAAGCAGCGACCTTCTTGCTGTGAGGCGACAGCACTACCTACTGCGCCACTGCGTCACCCCAATAGATAATCAACCAAGCATTAAAATTGTCTGCTTATTCATCTTCCATTTGCTCAAAAAGGTGGTCTGAACCTGATCAATCCTGAAATTAAGTTTAAATTATTTTGTTTAAAAATGCTCTTTTTCTTTCAACATTCTTCAAAATATCTTCTTTTGTGTTTCTTCTAAATGAACAAAGTCCTAAAGATTTGGATTTGGATATATTTGGACTCAGTTGAGAGTCAATAGGTGAATAAATCCTCATGTCTTGTTGAACTCTGCCTCTATCTGTTCCTGTAAGAGCTTTAATAACAGGGTTAAACACTTCTTGTGAATCAGTGAGCAGTGTTTGACCTTTGACCCTTCACTGTAGTGAGTCAGTGTGAGTCTGTGCTAGCGTATGCTAATCAAACAGGAAAGCAGCTCTGTGACTCGTGCCGCTAATATCCGACATGATTACACTTAAGTGCACTTACTTACATCCAGATTCATGTGTGTGTGTGTGTGTGTGTGTGTGTGTGAGAGAGAGAGAGAGAGAGAGAGAATGTGTGTTTGTGTGTCCGTCTGTGTATATTTCTGTGTATGTTTGTGTGTGTCTATGTGTGCGCCTGTGAGTGTTTATGCTTGTGTACATGTGCCAGTGCTTTTGTGTGTGTGTGTGTGTGTGTGCTCACGTGTGTGTGCATACATGTTTGTGTACACTCATGAGTGAGTGTGTGTGTGTGTGTGTGTGTGTGTGTGTGTGTGTGTGTGTGTGTTTGAGCGCATGTTTGTGTGCTCACATGTGTGTTTGTGTGTGTGTGTGTGCATGCAAATATTTGTAAGTCTGTGTTAACATGTGAGTGTGTGTGTGTACATGTGTGTGAGTTTCTGTGTTTGTGTGTGTGTACGTGTGTGTTGGGGTTAGGGTTGTGCGTGTGTGTGTATGTATATGTATTTATATATATATATGTATGTGTGCACGTGTGTGCGTGTCTGTGTTTGTGTGAGCACATGTGTGTGTGTGTGCACATGCATGTATGTTTGTGAGTCTGTGTGTTTGCATGTGTGTGTGTTTGTGTTTGTGTGTATGTATACGTGTGTGTGTATGTGTAAATATGTGTGTAAGTGTGTGCATGACTGTGTGTGTGTGCTCGTGTGTGTGTGTGTGTGTGTGTATGTGTTTGTGTATATATGTGTTTGTGTGTGCGTGTGTGTGTATGTGTATGTGTATGTGCATGTATGCGTGTGCGTGCCTGCGTGTGCAACACTGTGTGTGTGTGTGTGTGTGTGTGCGCATGCATATATGTTTGTGAGTCTGTGTGTATGTATGTGTGTGTGTGTGTTTGTGTGTGTGTGCACGAGTGTGTGTGTGTATGTATTTGTGTATATATGTGTGTGCGTGCCTGTGTGTGTGTGTGTGTGTGTGTGTGTGTGTATGCGTGTGTATGTGTATATGTTTGTGTATATATGTGTGTGCGTGCCTGCGTGTGCAATACTGTGTGTGTGTGTGTGTGTGGTCATCGCTCAGCTCTTTGATGACTCTTTCTCTCTCTCTCTCTCTCTCTCTCTCTCTCTCTCTCTCTCTCTCTCTCGTGTGTTTGCTCCTGTTGTTCAGATTCCTGTATGAACTGTCACAGATCCCGGATTTCGCCGGTCGCTCTCACTGCATCATATTCCAGTCTGTGTTTGTGGACTCCATTTCTTCTGTCCGTCGTAAGGTGGAGATCATCTCCACTGTCTGCAAGGTAAAACAATCACCACACTGCTATTACATTACAACAGCATGCTAATCAACAGTAATCACACTAAACCAATACACAATTCTACACTCAATCCACCATCTATCCCGAGAATACACATAGCTAATTAAAGTTACTCACTAGTTAAAGGGACAGTTCACTCAGAAATGAACATCTGCTCACTATTTACTCTCCCTCCGGTGGTTTCACATCATTATGAGTCTCTTTCATCTGTTGAACACAAATGAAGATATTTTGAAGAATGCTGGAAACCGGTATCCACTGACTTCCACAGTAGGAAAAACAAGTACTATGCAAGTGTCACGATCACCAGCAATCTAAAACTCAATAGATCGCTGGAAAACACTCACAAGTGTTACGGACTACAAATCCACCATTTCATGGACTACAACTCCATACATGCACTCTGCTTACACACACATGTTCCAGATCCCGAGTCACTGCCAGAGTCTGTCCCGATCACCAGCCATCTATGGTGTTTTAGACCGCTGGTGATCGTGACAGCAAGTCAATGGTTGCAAGTTTCCAACATTCTTCAAAATATCTTCTTTCAAGAGTTGACACTTAGCTGATGATTGATTATAAAGCTTGTTTGGCATGCTGTCCTGGGAGAGAGCCCTGAGCTCATAATATCCTCGAGCCCGGGGCTCCCTCTCGTTTGCAGGGTGAGAGGGGAGTTTGAGCTCAGGTAGGTCTCGAGAACCCCCCTCCCCCTTTTGTTGAGAGCTGATGACTGATAATGCTGCTGGTTAAGAGCTTGACTATAGTGCTCATTTAGATTGATCAGTTCACTTCTGATGCATGTTTTTGGACTGGAAACCGCAGAACCCAGGGGGAAGAACATGTAGACTCCACAGAGAATCGACCGCTGGCCTGATAAGGATTTGAACCAGTGACCTTCTTGCTGTGAGGCAACAGTGTTAACCACTTGGCCACCGTGCCACCCTATGAAGGGAAAGTAGGGGTGGAAGGGGGGATTGTTCAAGGCGAAGATAACTGTAGTAAGAAACTCTGGTTATTTATAGTGAGTTAGGAATCATCTGATTGGTGAATCATGCCGTGTTCAGTCATAATCACGTGCTCCTCTTGAAATTAGTTTATAAATGAACTTCACTTTGTGGGAAACACAGTGGCTCAGTGGTTAGCACTGTCACCTCACAGCAAGAAGGTTGTTGGTTCGAGCCCCGGCTGGGCCAGTTGGCATTTCTGTGTGGAGTTTGCATGTTCTCCCCGTGTTGTCCAAACACATGCGCTATAGGGGAATTGATGAGCTAAACACTAGTGTATGAGTGTGTGTGTGAAGGAGTGTTTATGGGTATTTCCCAGTACTGGGTTGTGGCTGGAAGGGCATCAGCTGTGTAAAACATATGCTGGAATAGCTGGCGGTTCATTCCGCTGTGGTGATCCCTGATAAATAAAGGGACTAAGCTAAAGGAAAATGATGAGGAAAATATAATGTCCAAAACGCCATTTTAATAACTAAAACTCATCAGTGTAAATGGGGCCTAAGTGTGTGTGGGTGTGTGTGTGTGCGCGTGTGTGTGTGTGTGTGTGTGTGTGTGTGTTTCTACAGGTTTTTCTTGATAATGACAGTGTGAGGGACGTGATCGGTGTAATTCTGGCCTTCGGGAACTACATGAATGGTGGAAATCGAACCCGTGGACAGGCGGATGGATTTGGACTGGAGATTCTGCCTAAATTAAAAGACGTCAAGAGCAGGGTAACAAAAAAACAAACAAACCTAAAGCTGAACTAAATATATGTCATTTTACAGACAGATTCTGTGCCTGAGCTCAATGTTTTTGCAGTAAAATGCTTCATATCGTTTATATAAATATTCAATTCAGCTTTATTAGTATAGCGCTTTTACAATGTAGATTGTGTCAAAGCAGCTTCACACAGAAGATCATAGTAAATAGGAACAGTGTAGTTCAGGTTTCAGTGTTTAAGTTCAGTTCAGTTGAGCTCAGTTCAGTGTGGTTTAATAATCACTACTGAGAGTCCAAACACTGAAGAGCAAATCCAACGATGCGCAGCTCTACAGATCCTGAACCATGCAAGCCAGTGGAGACAGCGGAGAGGGAAAAACTGAGCCTCGGACATTATCAGGAAGGCTATTTCAGAGTTTAGGAGCTATAAATGAGAAGGCTCGACCTCCTTTACTTGACTTTGCCAGAAGCCCTGAGTTTTGAGATCTTTAAGAGCGAGTTGCTCTTTAAGATATGTAGCAAATATATGCTAATTAAAATTCTATATTTATATTTCATCGTCATGGTATCATATCATATGAACAAGTATTCTTTTAAATTGACAGCAAAAATACTACCCTGTGCAAAACACCTGTAAATTAGCAGTTAGCTGTATTTTGTGATTCATTATGGGATCTTGATCTTTCTTCCAACAACTTGAAAACCTTGTAAAGTTGGAGAGTGTCTTTTCTGCACGTGTGTAATAGTTTGCTGTGCTTTATTGTCTGTAGGGTTTCTGCAGGGTCTTAAAACGTCTAAAATTTAAAAATCGAAATTTTAGGCCTTAAAAAGTCCTAAATTGGCTGTTCTAGGTCTTCAATATTTTTGCACAGGTCTTCTTTTTCTGATGTCCATGTAACACTACATCATCTAATGCTCATTTAAATTCATTTTTCTTGCTGTTGCTTGGTTTTTGTGTTGTAGTTCTTTATTTCACTCTTCCAATTGTAATTTGCGCTATTACAACTACAAATGAGACCAACATGCAACAGCCAATCAGCTTTCTGTTATTGAACTCAGTGCGCGCGGCGAATGTGACGTCCGGCGAATGTGTTTGTGGAGGTTTGCTTTGGGTGCGTGCGACAATGGTTTCATCTGGCGGAGCTCACGAAATGTTTTGAGGCTCGAGCAAACAGCTCACGCAGCGCTGCGTTTGATTTGAGATGAATATGAAACACTTTGAAGAGATTTTGTCTGAAACAGTTACAACTATACAGACATCTTTATGATCCGTCCATGCGTGATCATAGGGAGAACCAGGTGACCAATAGTTCTTGGCTAGAAATGGCAACAGCCATGGGAAAGGAGGAAAGTTTTTGTAAAAGTTTGGAAAAACCAGAGGGATGAGTTTGTTAAAACAAAAAGAGAGGCCATGGAAAGGTGGAGACCTGGGTGGTTTTAATATTACAGATTCTGTTTTTCCACCAGTCATAGGTTTTACACTGATCTATATAGTACAATTTTAAATTTAAAACAGTTTACAAGTTACAAACTAAAATGAAGGAACAAATTATGTCTATGATTACTGGAAAGGAACATATGAACCTATCGGTTTACAATATATTGATGCCCAATTTCTAGGCTTTATTGGTGATAATGGTCAGGAACGTTGCACCATTATTGCCTTTTTAGCTTATAAGTAGAGGACAGAAACTAGCCAGACAGTAATGTGTGAACTGTTGAGTGGGCAAAATAAAAAAAATGAACAGTCAGTATTTTAGTAAGTGCACTTTTTTGCTTTTATTCTTGCCATAATAAAGAATATAATTGTAGAGTAACCCATGTTCTGTTGCCAATAATATTTAACTTTAAAAGAATCAGAATCAGAATCAGAAAGAGCTTTATTGCCAGGTATGTTCACACATACTAGGAATTTGTTTTGGTGACAGAGCTTCTACAGTGCAACAGGATTACAGAGACAGGACAAAAACAGGTCATAAATGTATTTAAAACAATAGAAGTAAGTAGTGAGTGCAAATATACAGATTGACAAGTGTATGTACGTGTTTATTCCTATATACAACGTTATATGTGCAGCTGTTATGTGCAAATTGGCATGTAAAGTGTGTTGTTAAATAAGTGTATATGTATATAAAAGTGTATAGCTGTAGTGATGTTGGCTCCACAATTATTAGGTATTATACAATTAATAGGTAGATCTGTCCGAGATATGAACAAAAGCAAGTGATGCATCAAAGTTTGATTTTAAAAATCTTAAAAAGTCTTTATAATCATTATAATAAATTATAAAAACAATAAAAAACAATTTGTTAAAAAATCTTCAATCATATTAATGATATGACGTAGTTCTGTGTTTCTTTTGGCCGCTCCCTGTCGTTTCAAAGAAAATCTCAATGGCGAACACATCAAGTATAAAAGCCTCGTGCGTTTCGTCAGATGCACGATGTGGCGCCAGGTGAAAGTCTAAATCAGCCTTTAGATGTTTGTTTGTTTGTTTGTTATTTCTGTAGTTTAATAGTGCATCTAAACTGTCTTCAGTACTGCTCAATTAGAATACATTTATTTTACCACTAATTTAGTGATTTAGCCTTTTCTCTATATGTGCATGTGTGTTTTTGATATTGTGATATAGGTCTGAAATTGAATACTTAATGGTCTTAAAAAGGTCTTAAAAAGTCTTAAGTTTGACATTATGATATCTGCAGAAACCCTGTGTGTGTGTTGGTGTTGTATATTACGCTACAGAAACCTTGTAATAAACTGCAGCACATTTATTATTATTCTACAGACTTATATCTCGACATGTTAGCCATGATGTTCACTATTTTCTTTACCCTTCAGGACAATCGTATGAGTCTGGTGGATTATGTGGTTTCATACTACCTGCGAAACATGGACGAGGTACTGAGTTTGTTTTTATTTGATTCTTTTTGCTTAACCCTTGTGTGCCGTTGGGTCGTTTTCCTCCACTCTGGGCTGATTTTGAGGCTGAGTTTCACAGCTTTCTCTGTGTTTCAGCAAATGTGATGATTTTAGCTGACACTTGATTTGCAGTTTAAATCAAATCCTGCCTCCAATCTTCAGTGCTAAATTCACCCTCACGCTCCATCACAACATCACAACTCACGAGACAACTTTCTACCTCAACGAGAAATCTTGTCAGGATTTAATCTTGTCCCTCGTCACAACTCTAATATTTTAGGAAAATCTTCAAAAACTCAACAATACACTCTGGGTAAATTGACTCCACTTTGGTGATGTTGGGGGCTGTTTTTGCCCCATTGACTTCCATTATGATCACATTTATTGATTATAAAGCCATGTCAGCAGATAATCATGCATTCTTGATTGTTGCTGGTTTTCCCTGTTGGGATTAAGAGGGACAGTGGGTCATTTTACTGTTGATCATCAGTGTGCAGTACAAAAGTTTCTGGCTTCTATATGGAGTATAGCGCGTGTTACCTTTATAAAAAAGAGAACAAAACAACATTATTTTGCTTGCACCACTGGCAGATTATTGTGCTTTTTTCAGGAAAAACATACTAAATTTTGACTCGTTATTTCTTAAAACAACCCAATATCTTTTGCTTGTCCAGAAAATGCTTTTTGATTGAGGAATTTTTAGATATTTGGGCTAGAAACAAGACAAAAACTCTATTTTTTTGCAATGTTTGTAAATGTGTAATTTGCCACACTTTTAAAGTGCAGGGACATTTCTAAAATGCACCTGGAAATGCTTTAAAAGTGCTTAAATTTGACCTTCTTTCTTTTTTTTCCCAAAGAAGAATAATTCTGAAATAAAGTATATGTACACTCACCGGCCACTTTATTAGGTACACCTTACTTGTACTGGGTTGAACCCCGTTTTGCCTTCAGAACTGCTTTAATCCTTCATGGCAGAGATTCAACAAGATACTGGAAATATTCCTCAGAGATTTTGCTCCATATTGACATGATAGCGTCATGCAGTTGCTGCAGATTTGTCGGCTGCACATCCATGATGCCAATCTCCCGTTCCACCACATCCCAAAGGTGCTCTAATGGATTAAGATCTGGTGACTGTGGAGGCCATTTGAGTACAGTGAATTCATGGTGATGTTCAAGAAACGAGTCTGAGATGACAGGAGTGGCACCTGCTGTAGCCCATCCGCCTCAAGGTTGGACGTGTTGTGTGTTCAGAGATGCTCTTCTGCAGACCTCGCTTGTAACGAGTGCTTATTTGAGTTACTGTTGCCTTTCTATCAGCTGGAACCAGTCTGGCCATTCTCCTCTGACCTCTGGCATCAACAAGGCATTGCGCCCACAGAACTGCCGCTCACTGGATATTTCCTCTTTGTCGGACCATTCTCTGTAAACCCTAGAGATGGTTGTGCGTGAAGATCCCAGTAGATCAGCAGTTTCTGAAATACTCAGAGCAGCCCGTCTGGCAGCAACAACCATGCCACGTTCAAAGTCACTTAAATCCCCTTTCTTCCCCATTCTGATGCTCGCTTTGACCTGCAGCAGATCGTCTTGACCATGTCTACAGGCCTAAATGACTGAGCTGCTGCCATGTGATTGGCTGATTAGACATTTGTGTTAACGAGCAGTTGGACAGGTGTACCTAATAAAGTGGCCAGTGAGTGTATATATGACAAGAGTTTGCTAGTGTTGACACATGTTTGTAAAGATGCTTAAATAGCTAAATTAGATTGTTTTTAATGGGACAATGGTATAAAGATATGTTGTTGTTGTGCTTCAGAACGCAGGCACAGATAAGAGTGTTTTCCCGCTGCCTGAACCTCAGGATCTCTTCCACGCCGCGCAGGTCAAGTTTGAAGATCTGGCAAAAGACCTTCGCAAGTTAAAGAAAGAGCTGACAGGTATGAATATCATCCGTACTGCTGATTTAATGCCAGAGAGAAACAACACACCTGAACTAAGAGTTGTTCAGATTGATTCACTCATTGCTTTAGTGACTTCACAAGTTCAGTGAGTCATTAATTCAACTGATTCATTGGATAATCCAGTTGACCAGAGCATGTTTAGTGATTCACTGATTGGTTTAGTGACTCCACTAGTTCAGTGAGTCATTTATTCAACTGATTCACTAGATAATACAGTTGACCAGAGCATGTTTGGTGATTCACTGATTGGTTTAGAGACTCCAGTAGTTCAGTGAGTCATTTATTCAACTGATTCATTGGATAATCCAGTTGACCAGAGCATGTTTAGTGATTCACTGATTGGTTTAGTGACTCCACTAGTTCAGTGAGTCATTTATTCAACTGATTCATTATAATAATACAGTTGACCAGAGCATGTTTAATGATTCACTGATTGGTTTAGTGACTCTAATAGTTCAGTGAGTCAGTTATTCAACTGATTCATTATAATAATACAGTTGACCAGAGCATGTTTAGTGATTCACTGATTGGTTTATTGACTCCAGTAGTTCAGTGAGTCTTTAATTCAACTGATTCATTAGATAATACAGTTGACCAGAGCATGTTTAGTGATTCACTTATTGGTTTAGTGACTCCAGTAGTTCAGTGAGTCTTTAATTCAACTGATTCATTGGATAATACAGTTGAACAGAGCATGTTTAGTGATTCACTGATTGGTTTAGTGACTCCACTAGTTCAGTGAGTAGTTTATTCAACTGATTCATTAGATAATATAGTTGACCAGAGCATGTTTAATGATTCACTTATTGGTTTAGAGACTCCAGTAGTTCAGTGAGTCATTAATTCAACTGATTCATTATAATAATACAGTTGACCAGAGCATCTTTGGTGATTCACTGATTGGTTTAGAGACTCCAGTAGTTCAGTGAGTCATTAATTCAACTGATTCATTATAATAATATAGTTGACTAGAGCATGTTTAATGATTCACTGATTGGTTTAGTGACTCCAGTAGTTCAATGAGTCGTTTATTCAACTGATTCATTAGATAATACAGTTGACCAGAGCATGTTTAATGATTCACTGATTGGTTTAGTGACTCTAATAGTTCAGTGAGTCAGTTATTCAACTGATTCACTAGATAATACAGTTGACCAGAGCATTTTTAGTGATTCACTGGTTGGTTCAGTGTTTTTTACTGTATTTAATTTGACTGAATTAGTGTTTTAAAACAGACAGTGTGTTTTAGCATGTTAATCATTCTCCAGTGTAGGAAATGAGCTAACCGATCATGTTGATCCCACCGTCTGTCATTTAACATGCACTTAAAAGCAGTGTATTTCCATGTAAGAGTTCGGACTAGAGCTTGAGCTCTGAGGTCAAAGGTTATGCCCCCCCAAGCCCCCAGTGTCTGCAATTATTTAAATCAGCCAATAACACGGCATATGAAAGCAATTAGATATGCTCTCTGCTCATTCCCCTCCATTTGAGAATCGCTGTTAAAAACTCTGATCCTCAGTGACCCGGGGGAAAAACACAAAACGCCTACAAAAAAGCGCTGCCGCCCCACCTCGAGCTGTCTGTCACTCATTTATTAGCACACCAATGCAGGACAATAAATACAGAAACAAGGGCCTTAGCATTTGATCCGCACCACAAGAAAAGTCTCGGCTGCGAGTCCTCGGGCGTTTGGTTTTGGAGTGTTTGTGCGCTCGACGGCAGCAGACAGGGATAAATATTTATGCCGCGCTATCATAAAGAGCTCCAAGTGTTCCTAATTATACCTGCAGTCATTTCTGTTTAAAAGTGAGAGTCAGAGCTGGTGGAGAAAGTCACACCGACAGCTTCTGGATTCAGATTTGAGCTCTGAAATATGTGGAAAATACACTGAAATATGAGCTAGATCTGACTGAAAAACAGTATTTTATTATTAGTAGTAGTAGTAGTAGTAGTAACTCTCTAAATCTCAGCTAGTGAATTGTTCAGATTGATTCACTGAGTCATTTGTTGAAGTAAAGAATTTTTAAGCATAAAACAAATGCATTTTTACAACATGTCTGACAAAAAAAGTAGTATTTGTATTAATATTTATATTATTATTATTAGTAGTAGTAGTAGTAGTAGTAGTAGTAACTCACTAAATCTCAGCTAGTGAATCGTTGGAATTTGTTCAGATTGATTCAATGAGTCATTTATTGAAGTGATTCGTTAAAATCATACAGTGGACCAGAGCATGTTTTGTTTATTATTCCCTATTATTTGACTCCATCAAGCATTTTTTTAATGCTTTTTAAGCATAAAAAACATATTACATTTTTACAACATAGAAAGATTTTTACATAAACATTTATGCATTTGATAAATACCATTTAAACTAGAAACTAGAGGAAGTAGCTGACAAAAAAGCATTGTTTTATTATTATTATTATTATTATTATTATTACTATTATTATTATTATTATTATTATTACTATTATTATTATTATTATTATTATTATTATTATTATTATTATTATTATTATTATTTTATTATTATTATTATTATTATTATTATTTGTTGTAGTAAGTCATCAAATCTCAGCTAGTGAATTGTTTGAATTGTTCAGATTGATTCACTGAGTTGTTCATTGAAGTGATTTATTAAAATCAAACAGTTGACCAGACCAGACCATGTTTGGGTAATTATTCCCTATTTTTTGACTTCATAAAGAGTTTTTAAAAATAAAACAAATACATTTTTACAACATATCTGACAAAAAAGCATTTTATTATTATTATTATTATTATTATTATTATTATTATTGTTATTATTATTATTATTATTATTATTATTATTATCATTAGTAGTAGTAGTAGTAGTAGTAGTAACTCATCAAATCTCAGCTTGTGAATTGTTTAAATTGTACAGATTGATTCAGTGAGTCATTTATTAAAGTGATTCATTAAAATTTCAATTAAGACCATTGACCAGAGCATGTTTCAATAATTATTCCTTATTATTTGACCCAAAAAGATTTTTAAAGCATAAAAAACTAATACTTTTTTACTTGAAGGAAATATTTTTACATAAATATTTATGCATTTGATGAACACCATTTAAACTACAAACTAGAAGTAATAGCTGACAAAAAATGCATTGTTTTTATGATTATTATTATTATTTGTAGTAGTAACTCATCAAATCTCAGCTAGTGAATTGTTTAAAGTGATTCACTGAGTCATTTATTCAAGTGATTCAATAAAATCAATAATTATTCCATATTATTTGACCCAAAAGAGTTGTAAAGCATAAAAACAAAACATTTTTACCTAAAAGAAAGATTTTTTACGTAAACATTTATGCATTTGATGAACACCATATGAATCATACAGTTGATCAGAGGATGTTTCAGCATTTATTACCTATTTTTTGACTCCATTAGAAGTTTTTATGCATAAAACAAATAATCTTTACTACATATTTGACAAAAAAGCATTATTATTATGCATTATTATTATTATTATTAGTAGTAGTAGTAGTAGTAATTCATCAAATCTCAGCTAGTGAATTGTTTGAATTGTTCAAATTGATTCACTGAGTTATCTATTGAAGTGGTTCATTAAAATACCATTTAAAACCATTGACCAGAGCATGTTTCAATAATTATTCCTTATTATTTGACCAGAAAACAGATGTAAAGCATAAAAAACTTATACATTTTTACCCAAAAGAAAAGATTTTAAATAAACATTTATGCATTTGATGAACACCATATGAATCATACAGTTAATCAGATCATGTTTGGGTAATTATTCCCTATTTTTTGACTTCTTAAAGAGTTTTTAAACATAAAACAAACACATTTTTACAACATATCTGACAAAAAACTAAAACATTTATTTAATATTATATTTAGTAGTAGTAGTAACTGATCAAATCTCAACTATTGAATTGTACAGATTGATTCATTATGTCATTTATTGAAATGATTCATTAAAATGATTCAGTTGACCAGAGCTTGTTTTAGTAATTATTCCCTATTATTTGACTTCATAAAGGGTTTTTAAGCATAAAACAAATAAATTTTTTTCAACATATCTGACAAAAAAAGCATTATTTATATTAATATTATTATTATTATTAGTAGTAGTAGTAGTAGTAGTAGTAGTAGTAGTAACTCACCAAATCTCAGCTAGTGAAACGTTTGAATTGTTCAGATTGATTCACTGAGTCATTTATTGAAGTGATTCATTAAAATGATTCAGTTGACCAGAGCTTGTTTTGGTAATTATTCCCTATTATTTGACTCCATAAAGAGTTTTTAAGCATAAAACAAATAATTTGTACAACATATCTGACAAAAAAGCATTTTATTATTATTATTATCATTATTATTATTATTATTATTATTTGTTGTAGTAGTAGTAACTCATCAAATCTTAGCTAGTGAATTGTTTGAGTTTTGAGAATTGTTTTTCATTATTTTTTTATTAATGTATTTATTATTATTTCTTAGTTGTATTATTTAAGACATTATTTATTATCAGAGAAAGCAGATGAGTCGTCCAGCTTGTCTTGTGAGTGTGTGTGTTTAAGGGTTTGTGTTTGCTGATTTTACACCCGTGGTGTGTGACACGGCCTGGCGGAGGGTCGCGACACAGGTCAGTCTCAGGGGCTGCTTATATGTCTGAAAACGGATCTGCAGATGCCCTGAGACACGAAACCTGATCTCCATTTGGGCTCATTCACCCTCGTCAGGGTTAAAGCAGTTTCAGACCTACTGTTCATTCTGATGCTGCTGATGGATTTACTCAACTAAATCTTCTCTCTGTCAGATAATGCCCAGCCAGTCAGTGTGTGTGTGTGTGTGTGTGTGTGTTGTGTGAATTTTACTGAGACAGAAGGCCATGGGTTTGATTTACAGGGAAAGCACTATTACAGCACAATTAAACTTTTAAATATTATATAATGCATTCATTGATTCATTTTCCTTCAGCTTAGTCCCTGATTAACAGCGATCGCCACAGCGGAATCAACCGCCGACTATTCCAGCATATGTTTTACACAGCGGATGCCCTTCCAGCTGCAACCCAGTACTAGGAAACAACATAACATAACATAACATAACATAACATAACATAACATAACATAACATTTCATAACATAACATTTCATAACATTGCCATTGTTATTCACTGTTATAATATAATATAATATAATATAATATAATATAATATAATATAATATAATATAATATAATATAATATAATATAATATAATATAATATAATATAATAATGTAATGTAATGTAATATTCATTTTCTTTTCGGCTTAGTCCCTTTATTAATCAGGGGTCACCACAGCGAAATGAACCGCCAGATGCCCTTTTAGCCGCAACCCAACACAGGGAAACACCCATACACTCTTGAATTCACACTCATACACTACGGCCAGTTTAGCTTATTCAATTCCCCTATAGCGCATGTGTTTGCACTGTGGGGGAAACCAGAGCACCCGGAGGAAACCCACACCAATACAGGGAGAACATGCAAACTCCACACAGAAATACCATCTGACTCAGCTGGGACTCGAACCAGCGACCTTCTTGCTGTATGTTGATAGTGCTACTCACTGCGCCACCCTGACACCCAATACAATATAATAAATAAACAAATAATATAATATAATATAATATAATATAATAATCTTTTTCTAAAGTATTTTAAGGCTGCTAAAACTGTAGAATGTTTCTAAAGAGAACTTAAATGGAAATGAAAGATATATGCATTTTATTTTATGGTTTATATTTCGTGGTGTAAAAATGTTGGGTTAGTCATAACCAAATGTTGGATCAAATATGGACAAACCCAACATTGGGTTAAAATTTCAATTAAATTTCAATTTAAAAGTTGCACTTTTTAACCTAGCGGTTGGGTTTGTCTATATTTGACCCAACATTGGATCACAACAGAACGCATAAAGTGATAAAATATACACCATTAATATTGCATGAAATCAAAAGTAAATGCTGCAATTGAAATAACAGGGTTTTGTTGTTGTTGTTGTTGGAAATGAATGTAATTCAGAACCAAACACAGACTCTTACATTGCACATGTGATCATTAGTATGCACTTCTCAGGCTGCTTTAATTGGCCACAACGTTTCCTAGTGAGATCACAACAATTATCTTTTTTTCCCCTTATTTAAAGTTTATCTAAACATACAATCTTATTTTGAAAACAAGTTGTATATGTAATTTGTTATAAATGTTTGTAATGAGGCAGTAAACACATGTAGGCTGCTGAGTATAAGTGTTTAATGCATGTTTTTGGATTGGGTCACATCACTTAGATCCTACTCTAATTTCTCACAGTGAAAGAATGCCAACACACTTTATTAAACTCATCTGTTCATGCTGAGGTTGATATTAAATTCTGCCTGTGTTTTCATTTATGTTAAAGATCCTTTAGCTGTAAAGATTTAACAAGGCATCTACTCAATTTGTTAAGATATTTATTGACAAATGAAGTATGATTATTAATTTCTATTAATGTTATATCATTTCTATTAATAATAGATCATTTTGCATGTCAATCTCCGGTGACGTCGCCGACATAATTAAGGCGGGACCTGTGACATGGGCAAAAGCGGGAGAAGAGAGAGAGAGAGAGAGAGAGAGAGAGAGAGAGCTGGTACTGACGAGCTGTAGAGTGTCAAAAGGAGCTCATTAATATTCATGACCATCCTAAATATGGTCAAAACTGTGCTTTTCATTCTAGGGGTTATTAATGAGCATTTCTGTGGTTATAAATGAGCATAAAAACATTTATCGAGAATATTTGAACTTGCCTAAGCCATATACCTACTATGTAGATATCAGAGAACACTTTAACTTACTAAATCCATGCACTCTATGGCAGCTCTATTGGATATTTTGTCTGTTTTATTTAGTTTAGAGCGGGGAGATAAAGCAGCGCCTGCCATCTGAACTAACATCAAAACCTCAGACAAACAAAAGTGTCTGTTCAGCTTGGCATAAATCAGAAGAACCGCAGAGGAGGAGCATAAAACTGGGGCTCAGACAGTGGGTTGTTGCTAGAAGGGATACAGCTGCGGCCATAAGTTAATGAAAATTGTTTATATTATTTATTAAATTACCCATTTAATTTTATTTTATTAGCATCTACCCAAACCCAAACCTCATAGTAATGTAAAACAGTAAATATAGCAATTATTATTAGGGATGCTTTGATCGATCGGCCGGAGATCTGACGATAATCACATTTAATCTGGTCAATCTGACCGATCTCATGAACACACAAGGAAGATGCACGTGCGCACCCGGGTTATACATACAGCAGCTGCAACACGGAAATGATGTGTGGGGTGTAAGGGATCACTGCGCTTGCGTCACAGCAGCTGAAATACATAAAGATACGGTGCAACCCTTTATTAGAGCGACTCGTGCGAGTGATTTTCTCTTTGTTGTAACCATTGTATATCCAGTGTTTTGAGCTGCTGTGACGCACGCAGAGCGATCAAACCTTTCTGGTTGTCTCATCCTACCATAGCTCCGTGACGCGCCCAAAATACCCTGGAAATCATGCCGATGAAAGTGAACGAGCAAGATAACAGATTGCGAGTGGCATACAGTGATGTTTTAAGCATTAGGTGAAATGAATAGAGCAGTAAAGATATCACGAGTGCAAATCCTTCTCTCTAACCAAGCTGCTTTATGGCTCTCCGTATCTGCTATCAATAGTTGGAGATAAGCTAAGTAGTTGAATGACCTTGCATGTATTTAGGCATTTTTAAATATAAGAACAGAAAGTTCGGTGCTTTTGACAATATTGCAAGTTCACTAAAACCTGACTGGAACTTTAAACTTTAAAATTATATTTTTAACATGATTATTTAATAATATAACTTGTTGTAATTGATTTATTGCAATAAACCTACACTGGTCTCAGGATTCAGTTCGGTTACGATTATCATGCCATCGATTCAGTTCAATACAATATCTCGGTGTATCACAGTGCATTGACGATGCTTTCAATAAACAATTCAATATTTTACTTAGCAACAGAATAATTCTTGTATTAAAATTGATATTTTTATAAATATATTTATATTTCTATATCATTTGTAATACAATGTTGTCCTTTAATACAAGCAGTCAGACAAATGAACAGTACCTTTAATTTTACCTGCGCTTAGCCTCTTTTTGAATGTATCAAACAAAACTCAAGTACATGCACAGAACAACAAGCATTTATAGCAAATAAACTAATGTAAATATAATCCCTCTTGCTTTATGAGCGTTGTTGAGTGAGTTCTTACGCCTATGATTGATCACACGCTCAACAGAATAGGCTGCGATTGGCTCTAACGGTCAGCGCGGCTCTGGCACTGTTCAGCAAACAGTGACGCGGACATTGATGTTAAGTAAAGTTTATCTATAAACAGATGTGAGAGGATCACGTGCTTATGATTGTTCACAGCTGTTCCAACTTTACCTCATGACTAATTATCCTATCAGACAATCCGTAACTCACTATAAATAACCAGACTTTTCTCATCTCAAAATCTCCGTCTTGATCCCGCCACCTATTATATTATATACCATTATAGATAGCGACGCGGTGTAGAAAACTCGCTCTGCAGACACGCTTGTGTCTGGATCCACAAATAGTGTTATTGTTGTAACCGAGACCGAATTGTTCGCGTCTGTATCGCGGTGCATTGAAGAAACAATTTTGACACTCCTAATAAACAGAAGTTTATAGGCCTATTTCCTTATAGTAAGTAATGGATTTATAGGTGTGTGTTTCAACTTCTTATGCATCAAGCGTGCGCTGCAAACTTTTTCCTGAACAAGGCATGTTAAATTCTTCTTCCATCACCTGCAATGTTCCCAAATTGTGTTGTTAGTCTTGCATTGTTTTCTTACCAGTTTATTTATCTGTGCTATCTGTAAAGCTGCTTCTGACCATGACATGATCACACTAAATGGTTTAAAGAGATGTGTTATATGAAGCATCCTTAGTGTATTCTCTTAGATAAGAAGAGATCTCCACTTAAGTATCATACTCAGAGGGAAAATGTGCTGAAGCTTAATACAAGGAATCTGTACTTGGTATCATCTGCACAAATTCTGATTGCAGCATCCCTAGATGTTATATATATATTATTTATTAAATTACTCATTAGTTGTATTTTATTAACATCTACCCAACCCTAAACCCTCACAGTAATGTAAAAACAGTAATTATATTGATTATTATTCATATTATTTATTAAATTACCCATTAAATTATATTTAATTAACATCTACCCAACCCTAAACCCTCACAGTAATGTAAAAACAGTAATTATATTGATTATTATTCATATTATTTATTAAATTACCCATTAAATGATATTTTATTAACATCTACCCAACCCTAAACCCTCACAGTAATATAAAAACAGTAATTATATTGATTATTATTCATATTATTTATTAAATTACCCATTAAATGATATTTAATTAACATCTACCCAACCCTAAACCCTCACAGTAATATAAAAACAGTAATTATATTGATTATTATTCATATTATTTATTAAATTACCCATTAAATGATATTTAATTAACATCTACCCAACCCTAAACCCTCACAGTAATGTAAAAACAGTAATTATATTGATTATTATTCATGATATTTATTAAATTACCCATTAAATGATATTTAATTAACGTCTACCCAACCCTAAACCCTCACAGTAATGTAAAAACAGTAATTATATTGATTATTATTCATATTATTTATTAAATTACCCATTAAATGATATTTAATTAACATCTACCCAACCCTAAACCCTCACAGTAATGTAAAAACAGTAATTATATTGATTATTATTCATATTATTTATTAAATTACCCATTAAATGATATTTAATTAACATCTGCCCAACCCTAAACCCTCACAGTAATGTAAAAACAGTAATTATATTGATTATTATTCATATTATTTATTAAATTTCCCATTAAATGATATTTAATTAACATCTACCCAACCCTAATCCCTCACAATAATGTAAAAACAGTAATTATATTGATTATTATTCATATTATTTATTAAATTTCCCATTAAATGATATTTAATTAACATCTACCCAACCCTAATCCCTCACAATAATGTAAAAACAGTAATTATATTGATTATTATTCATATTATTTATTAAATTACCCATTAATTGTATTTTATTAACTTCTACCCAACCCTAAACCCCTTACAGTAATGTAAGAATATTAATTATCGTTGCACAGCATCACAATAATGTTTCTATATTGATGTGCATATCTGCAGCTGTATCCCTTCTAGACTCTACCCAGACATTTGATTTAGCCACCGCTGGGCTGTGTAATTTTCCTGGGAAGCACGACCACAATCCTAAAAAACGAAACCCCACTGACCGTTATATGCATGTGGAAACATCCAGGCAACAAATAACAAAAACACAAAACTTCTGAGGCCGAATGCACATGGAAGCACAGCTGTTTTTCTTACATTTTAATGTCAACAGACAAACATGACTGCATGAGTAATGCTTATCAAAGAATAACAGCTCCGGACTGGCCATTATTGAGCGGTTCCAGATGAAGCGTCTCTCAGGCTGCGTTTACACTGCATTGGTTGTTAATAATCTGCCAATGGGGTAAGCAAAATAATCTTAAATCAAAATGAAAAATTGGATTATTTTACTTCCCCCATTGACTTGTTTTAAGGAAAAACTTGCTTAATTTTGACTCTATTTCAGAAAACGAGACAGTATTTTGTGCTTGTCTAGAAAACGCTTCTTGATTTAGGTATTTTTAGATATTTGGACTAGAAACAAGACAAAAACCTCTGTCAATGGAGCCCATATGCTGCGATTGGAGACAATAGAGAGATGATGAAAGAGCGAATTAACCAAAACCATGCTTCTACACGCATACAAACGCAAGCTCGCGGGGCTTTAGACGTCATGTTTTGGAAAGTCTTTCAGGAGACGAGATGTTATTTATATAGCATGCGTGGATCATTTCCATCGGAGCTAAGCTGAAGAATTTCAGTAGATAATCCACAATTATATACAACCTCGGAGCGCTGTCAAAGCATGGTATAAATCCCAGCTATTACCCTTCTGACTGGCCAAGGCCGACGCGTCCAGATAAATCAGTTTTGGTCTCTGTGGATTTGCGTATTAATGGTAGGTTTGCTGTGTTTTCTACCTGAGGATTTGAGTTTAACTCTTGTGTATTGTTCAAATTGACTCCTCTTTTAGTATGTTGGAGGATGTTTTTGACTTCTGTTATAATCACATTTATTGATTGTAAAGTCATGACAGCAGATAATCATGCATTCTGGATTGTTGCTGGTTTTCCCTGTTGGGATTAAGAGAGGCAGTGGGTCATATTCAGTGTTGATCATCAATGTGCAGCATTAACCCTTTAGATAGGCTTGTGCTGTAGAGTTTCTTGCTTTTATATGTACTTCAGTCGAGTAAAACAGCAGATTATAGTGTGTGTGTAGAAGTGCATAAGGCGCAATAAGGTGCAAGAGGTGTTTGGCGTGATTTGTTGCTATTTTCAGACCAGCGCAACAGTAATTTTCATGTTTTGCACCATGTTGTTTAAATAGCAAATCCCTTTGCGCCACTTGTGGACTCGTGTGTGTGTGTGTGTGTGTGTGTGCTGTGTGATGACCCCAGGATTCCAGTTTGGATGTGGCAGATTCTGATTGGGTGCCATGGTTGCTCACCAGTTAGTTCAAAGCAAATAAATGCGAGTGTGTGCTAGCTTCTGGAGGACGGTGTGGCTACTTGGCCGTCCTCGTGTGAAGACCATTTCTCTATTTCGGCAACCTCATGGTTTTGTTTGGCATTATTTATATGTGTGATTAACGTTAGTTATTTTCTTTGTTATTCCCTAGACATTTGTTTGTTCCTTGATATGTTGTTCTATTTAGTTTTATATATGATAAATAAGCTGTGTATATATTCTTTTGTTGTCTGAGCTCTTTTATGTTGCGACTGGAACGAGGGGGTCGAAACAGCTGGCCTATAAAGGAGGTGTATTACGGTGCATTGTTGTAGCGCTGCTAATTTGAGGAACTGAAATAGACCGCGCCATTGACCAACTAAAAGCTGCTCTAAAGTCCAGCGCAGAGCGTGTTAGTTATGCGCCTGTGCAGGTCCAAATGCTTACACATTGCTGAATACACACAGGATGAACAGCAACACACAAATATCTTTCCAGATGAAAACAATTAAAGGATTAAAATGATCCAGAAATGATGATTTTCTACATCAATATAAACACCACTGCCTCCATGCCTTCTTCACCTCGGGGGGCTTTTACAGTTTATTCATGACGATCTGCATCTGTATAATGTTATCATTGTTAGCAGTATTATTGATTATCTGCAGATTTATATTTGTTTTAATAAACACAAGTTTAGATTTGTCCTCCTGTGGGGTTTTGGAGACGTCTGCATCACCATATGGGTCATCAGAACAGGACGTGTGTTTGGATATAACTCAGTGTTTTGACCACACTTCATTATTATTGTTCATTTATTCCTTTGCTGGAGATTAAAACTGAATTTAGAAATAGTTTAGACACAAATCTTTGTGCTTAACAAAGGAAATTAAATATGTGGGCTGATGGATGTGTTCAGTGGAAAGAGTTTCCACTGTTTCCTCACTCCACCAAAGTAATGGAGTAAAGAGTAAAAGTAAAGAGAAAGTAAAGAGGCTGAATGGAGGAGGCTCGTTCTTTATCTTCACGCTGCAGATGCTCTCATTCATTCATTTTCTTTTCGGCTTAGTCCCTTAATTAATCTGGGGTCGCCACAGCGAAATGAACCAGCAACTTATCCAGCATATGTTTTTACGCAGCAGATGACTTCCCAGCTGCAACCTAACCTGGGAAACAGCCACACACACTCATTCACACACACTACGGACAATTTAGCTTACCCAATTCACCTGTACTGCATGTGTTTGGACTGTGGGTGAAACCGAAGCACCTGGAGGAAACCCACACCAACACGGGGAGAACATGCAAAACGTTATGAATGTATTCAAACATGTGCTCGTTTGTCGTACAAATTCGTAATAATGAAAAAAAAATACTAATTTGTGCATCTCCTGACTTCTGTGTGCAGCCATGCTGCCGTTGTAGATGGTGTATTCTGGGAAATTTTCATACCCCTCTGTTTCGAGTGTGGTCCTGAAAAAATCAAGGGGTATCTAGCCCTTATCCTTAGCCCTACGCCTTCAAGCTAAGGAGAATTGGGACACCCCTACCCCTTTACGTGAACGCACCAAACGAGAAGGGCTGAGGGGTAGAATTGGGATTGGGAATGCAACAATAGAGCTCAATTTTATAGTGTGAAGTTCAAATCTCCTCTTGTGTTGTAACACATAGTAAAATGCCAGCAAAGTGCAACTGCTAAATAAATCAGTGTATGTGGAGGATGGTTCTGTGCATCCGTTGCTGATTGGATGTTGAAACCAACTAGCAACTCCTTAGCAACCACATGGAAACCACTCAGAACACCCTTAGTCCAGAAAACCCTAGCAACCAACTAGCAACACTTTAGCGGCTGCCTAACAAGTCAGAATGCCCTAGTTACCACCTAACAACACCTTAGCTACCAATCAGATGACTTTAGCAACCAATTAGAACAGTAAATCATTGTACCGCAGAGATTTGCCAAGGCAAACTCCACTCACATTTTCTTTAAATCAAAGATTAAGTTCCTAAACAAATCAATTGGCTTTTGATAAGTATGAGAAGCAGATTTCAGTGTTTGTGAAGAGAAATCCATATCATAGCTGCTGCCGGCCCCCATCATGATGCTAAACACATGCAGGTATTTATTAGATTCATTAATGCTAAACATATCCATACAGTCATGTTTGGAGCAGGCTGAGAAAGCAGGGGTTTCGCTCTGCTCTTTGGCTTTGTGTGAAAAATGCAGTTGTTTGGCAGCACAACAAAGAGTCTGTCGAGCACAAACAACACAAACTCCATCCAGACTGTGCTGATATGCTTATATATCGCTCAGTAATACCTCCAGTTCTCCAGATAGGCTGCTGACGGTATCACATTCACTTAACTCTAAGAAATACTGGCTTATTTAAACTCGAATTGAGTAAAATATGGACAAACCCAAACATTGGGTTAACCCTTGTGTTCTGTTGGGTCATTTTCATTCACTCTGGGCTGATTTTGAGGCTTAACTTGGCCACAGCTTTCTCTGTGTTTCAGTAAATGTGATGATTTTTGCTGACAAATCTGATTTTGACCCATATTTTGGGAAAATGCTTGGAAAAAGTTTTCAAAAACTCAACAATACACTCTGGGTAAATTGACTTCCCTTTGATGATGTTGGGGCCTGTTTTTGCCCCATTGACTTCCATTATAATCACATTTATTGATTGTTAAGTCATGACAGCATATAATCATGCATTCTTGATTGTTGCTGGTTTTCCCTGTTGGAATTAAGAGGGACAGTGGGTCATATTCAGTGTTGATCATCAGTTGCAGTGGAGAAAAAGCTTAAGGTGCGTTCACACCTGTAGATTGATTGTTTTGCTCTTGTTGTATTGTTCTTGGCATCACGGTGGCGCAGTGGGTAGCACAATTACCTCACAGCAAGAAGGTTGCTGGTTCGAGCCTCGACTGGTTCAGTTGGTGTTTCTCTGTGGAGTTTGCATGTTCTCCCCGTGTTGGTGTGTTTTTCCTCCGGGTGCTCCGGTTTCCCCCACAGTTCAAACACATGCGCTATAGGGGAATTGATCAACTAAATTGGTTGTGGTGTATGTGTGTGAATGAGTGTGTATGGGTGTTTCCCAGTGTTGGTTGTTGCTGGAAGGGCATCCGCTGCGTAAAACAAATGCTGGATAAGTTGGCGGTTCATTCCGCTGTGGGGACCCCAGATTATTAAGCTGTCACACGTGATTTAATTTATGGTGATGAGAGAGACATTATAAGTGAAAAGGTGCACTTAATTTTAAATGGTGACACCTACAGACATCATCACCAAATAAAAAAAAGAGAGGGAAGACTTTCTCATACATAGTCTCATTTCAGTTGTCAAGGGTTGTACAAATAGATCTATTAAAGGGGGAAATGAAGCACTCAGTCAAGTTTACATTATTTTGTACATTGGATTCCACTTTAATTAAAATATATTAAGCAAACTCGATTAATGTAACCATTTAGCAGAAAACGGCATGTTTTACTTGAGCTTTTAGGCCTAGGGCGCTGCCATCTTGGAATGTTGCTCTGTCTGATGTCACGGGGTTGGTTCTGTTCCCTCGGCTGAACAGATACAGTGGAAGTAAAGGACTGAACATGGAGACTGCAAAGCCTAATTTAACCCAATGCGTGAAGTTGTGGACGTGAAGCTGCTGCAAATACAAGCATCAGATGTGTGTCTAATATAAAAATATATGTTTATTCTATCTTTTTTTCCCTATTTAATTACTGATCATTTGATGCGCTTTGCTCCACTCTATATTACTCTGCCTGACTGCCTGTATGGGTCAACAAGGTCCGGTGTTTATGTAATAGGAGCGAGGACTTTCACTTTTCACTACTACAGCCGATGTCCTTTTTCGTGCTCAAACTAAACTAAGATCAGCTCGGTTTTTCTCATGGCAGGTTTTTACATCCTTCATACACATGTTAAGAGATTGAGATGATCGACTTGATAAGGGAATATGTCTTGACATAACCCACACAGACGTGACTTAGTAAAGCGTGTCGTCATGGATCATTTTAATTGCTGCATTAGTCTGAATGTAAATCCCTTCATCAGGCAGCGCAGGAGCAGTGCGAGTGGACCACAGCGCATCAAACGAAAGGTATTAAAATAAGAAAAATACACAACTTAAGACACTTAAATGAGTGTATTTGTTGTATTTGCAGCAGCTCCACGTCCACAACTTCATGCATTTGGGTTAAATAAGGCTGTTTAGTCTCCATGTTCAGTCCTTTACTTCCACTGTATCTGTTCAGCTGGGGGAATGGAACCAACCCTGTGACGTCAGACACAGAGACATTCCAAGATGGCGGCACCCTAGGTCTAAAAGCTCTACTAAAACATGCAGTTTTCTGCTAAATGTTTACATTAATTGAGTTTGCTTAATATATTTTCATTAAAGTGGAATCCAGTGTGGAGTTTGCATGTTCTCCCTGTGTTTGCGTGGGTTTCCTCTGGGTGCTCCGGTTTCCCCCACAGTCCAAACACATGCGGTACAAGTGAATTGGGTAGGCTAAATTGTCCGTAGTGTATGAGTGTATATGGGTGTGTGTGAATGTTTCCCAGAGATGGGTGGGCATTCGCTGTGTAAAAATGTGCTGGATAAGTTGGCGGTTCATTCCGCTGTGGTGACCCCGGATTAATAAAGGGACTAAGCCGAAAAGAAAATGAAGGAATGAATGAATGAATGAATGAATGAATGAATGAATGAATGGAATCCAGTGTACAAAATAAGGGAAGCTTGACTGACTGCTTCACTTCCACTTTAAATTAATCAATCTATTGCCCGTCATTTTTTGTAACATATAATTAGTTATTTTAAAATAAGAAGACAATATTTAATAACTTTGTTTTCATTATTCATTTTGAGGTTAAAACAAAAACGTTGGCTAGAATTATGCATTACAGGCTCTCTACATTATAGAGAGAAATAACAGATGAAGTGAAACTGCAGTCAGATCATGAAGCAGATCAATGTTGATCTGTCTTTGGAGGTGTGAAAATCGGCGTTATACAAAATATTATAAGACTAAAATATGGAAACATTTTCAGCTAGTAGTTTTCCTAATGGATAAACAGCTCTCATTAATATTTCAGGATGGTTTCACTTTCATAATCAACATGAAACGCACATTTACCAATAGGAATGACATCTCACCCTACTCGTCTGGCTGCAGACTCGATGCATTGCAATCTGAGCTGCATCCAATGCTTTTTAATGGGCTCACCTAACCCCACCCCTAACCCTACTCCTCACAGTGACGTCACTCTCTCCATTTGAGTGTATTTTGTCTGACATTGCATCTCTGAGTGATGCAATCTGAGCTTGCATCATGAAGGCTGCATCCAGATACTATTGCATCAATCTCTCTTCATATAGCCGTATATGTCTTTATATATCCCCTCAGCTCTCAGACCACAGTAAACACAGTGAGTGTATTTCTGCACACACACTATAATCTGCTGTTTTACACCATATTAAACACAGAAACTCTGCAGCACAGGCCCATCTGAAGGGTTGATCAACAGTAAAAATGACCAATTGTACCTCTTCCCAACGGGGAAAACCAGCAACAATCATGAATGCATGATAATATGCTGCCATTGCTATAAAATCAAACAATGGGATTATAATGGAAGTCAATGGAGCAAAAACAGCACCAACATAAGCAAAGGGGAGTCAGTTTAAACAGTGCACAAGGGTTAAATTTGCACTTGCACAACACCAACCAAGACAATATATCACTTTAAACTGTAACAAATGTTCCTAAAAGTCACTATTTACACCTTTTCAAGGGTAAAAGTTGTTGGAATACAGATAAAGATCTCATAATTCAGTTCAAAAGCTGAAATAAACAGGCCAAAAAATAAAACCTTTAATCATAACTGCTCATTTACACATATTTTTACACTGTATGACTAAGATGATGTTATAATATCAGACCCATATCAAGCTCGCCGTCATAATAATGAGCTTCAGACTTTGAAATCATTAAGAAAACTCGTAAAACAGTTCTCATGTTTGACAGCAGAACAACCTGCTGCATGTGATTGTGCTAATCAAAAGCATTCTTGTGTTGAATGTGCTCCAAATGCACTTAAACGTCTCCAGCGCTTGTCTTTGATAGGCATCTGTTTGAGATGAGATTCACACACCTCTTCCTCATGTTTCTCGTTTACCTCCTTTATGGATGTTATGGTAATGTGATATGCAGGACTCATCTGCGCTTCGTTAATTCACCTCCTTAAAGGCTGATTAGTTCATATCCTTACTAATCTCACACTACTGTGCACTGGAAAACAAACAGAGGGGAAATAAGTATTGAACATGTTACCATTTTTCTCAGAAAACATATTTCAAAAAGTGCCGTTGACATGAAATGTTCCCCGGATGTTGGTAACAACCAAAGAAATCCAAACATGCAAAGAAAACAGTATTGATTAATCAAGAGATGAAGTTCTGTGTAATAAAATGAATCAGAATATAGATGTTAATAAAGTGTAAAGTTTGGTGTGTGTGTGATCAGAATATAGACATTAATAAAGTGTAAAGTTTGGTGTGTGTGATCAGAATATAGACATTAATAAAGTGTAAAGTTTGGTGTGTGTGATCAGAATATAGACATTAATAAAGTGTAAAGTTTGGTGTGTGTGATCAGAATATAGACATTAATAAAGTGTAAAGTTTGGTGTGTGTGATCAGAATATAGACATTAATAAAGTGTAAAGTTTGGTGTGTGTGATCAGAATATAGACATTAATAAAGTGTAAAGTTTGGTGTGTGTGGTCAGAATATAGACATTAATAAAGTGTAAAGTTTGGTGTGTGTGATCAGAATATAGACATTAATAAAGTGTAAAGTTTGGTGTGTGTGATCAGAATATAAACATTAATAAAGTGTAAAGTTTGGTGTGTGTGATCAGAATATAGACATTAATAAAGTGTAAAGTTTGGTGTGTGTGTGATCAGAATATAGATATTAATAAAGTGTAAAGTTTGGTGTGTGTGTGTGTGATCAGAATATAGACATTAATAAAGTGTAAAGTTTGGTGTGTGTGTGATCAGAATATAGACATTAATAAAGTGTAAAGTTTGGTGTGTGTGATCAGAATATAGACATTAATAAAGTGTAAAGTTTGGTGTGTGTGATCAGAATATAGACATTAATAAAGTGTAAAGTTTGGTGTGTGTGATCAGAATATAGACATTAATAAAGTGTAAAGTTTGGCGTGTGTGATCAGAATATAGATATTAATAAAGTGTAAAGTTTGGTGTGTGTGATCAGAATATAGACATTAATAAAGTGTAAAGTTTGGTGTGTGTGATCAGAATATAGACATTAATAAAGTGTAAAGTTTGGCGTGTGTGATCAGAATATAGATATTAATAAAGTGTAAAGTTTGGTGTGTGTGATCAGAATATAAACATTAATAAAGTGTAAAGTTTGGTGTGTGTGATCAGAATATAGACATTAATAAAGTGTAAAGTTTGGTGTGTGTGGTCAGAATATAGACATTAATAAAGTGTAAAGTTTGGTGTGTGTGATCAGAATATAGACATTAATAAAGTGTAAAGTTTGGTGTGTGTGATCAGAATATAAACATTAATAAAGTGTAAAGTTTGGTGTGTGTGATCAGAATATAGACATTAATAAAGTGTAAAGTTTGGTGTGTGTGTGATCAGAATATAGATATTAATAAAGTGTAAAGTTTGGTGTGTGTGTGTGTGTGATCAGAATATAGACATTAATAAAGTGTAAAGTTTGGTGTGTGTGTGATCAGAATATAGACATTAATAAAGTGTAAAGTTTGGTGTGTGTGATCAGAATATAGACATTAATAAAGTGTAAAGTTTGGTGTGTGTGATCAGAATATAGATATTAATAAAGTGTAAAGTTTGGTGTGTGTGATCAGAATATAGATATTAATAAAGTGTAAAGTTTGGTGTGTGTGTGTGTGATCAGAATATAGACATTAATAAAGTGTAAAGTTTGGTGTGTGTGATCAGAATATAGATATTAATAAAGTGTAAAGTTTGGTGTGTGTGATCAGAATATAGACATTAATAAAGTGTAAAGTTTGGTGTGTGTGTGTGTGATCAGAATATAGACATTAATAAAGTGTAAAGTTTGGTGTGTGTGATCAGAATATAGACATTAATAAAGTGTAAAGTTTGGTGTGTGTGATCAGAATATAGACATTAATAAAGTGTAAAGTTTGGTGTGTGTGATCAAAATATAGACATTAATAAAGTGTAAAGTTTGGTGTGTGTGATCAGAATATAGATATTAATAAAGTGTAAAGTTTGGTGTGTGTGATCAGAATATAGATATAAAGTGTAAAGTTTGGTGTGTGTGATCAGAATATAGATATTAATAAAGTGTAAAGTTTGGTGTGTGTGATCAGAATATAGACATTAATAAAGTGTAAAGTTTGGTGTGTGTGATCAGAATATAGATATAAAGTGTAAAGTTTGGTGTGTGTGTGTGATCAGAATATAGACATTAATAAAGTGTAAAGTTTGGTGTGTGTGTGTGATCAGAATATAGACATTAATAAAGTGTAAAGTTTGGTGTGTGTGATCAGAATATAGATATTAATAAAGTGTAAAGTTTGGTGTGTGTGATCAGAATATAGATATTAATAAAGTGTAAAGTTTGGTGTGTGTGTGTGTGATCAGAATATAGACATTAATAAAGTGTAAAGTTTGGTGTGTGTGATCAGAATATAGACATTAATAAAGTGTAAAGTTTGGTGTGTGTGATCAGAATATAGACATTAATAAAGTGTAAAGTTTGGTGTGTGTGATCAGAATATAGACATTAATAAAGTGTAAAGTTTGGTGTGTGTGATCAGAATATAGACATTAATAAAGTGTAAAGTTTGGTGTGTGTGATCAGAATATAGACATTAATAAAGTGTAAAGTTTGGTGTGTGTGATCAGAATATAGACATTAATAAAGTGTAAAGTTTGGTGTGTGTGATCAGAATATAGATATTAATAAAGTGTAAAGTTTGGTGTGTGTGATCAGAATATAGACATTAATAAAGTGTAAAGTTTGGTGTGTGTGTGTGTGATCAGAATATAGACATTAATAAAGTGTAAAGTTTGGTGTGTGTGATCAGAATATAGACATTAATAAAGTGTAAAGTTTGGTGTGTGTGATCAGAATATAGACATTAATAAAGTGTAAAGTTTGGTGTGTGTGATCAGAATATAGATATTAATAAAGTGTAAAGTTTGGTGTGTGTGATCAGAATATAGACATTAATAAAGTGTAAAGTTTGGTGTGTGTGGTCAGAATATAGACATTAATAAAGTGTAAAGTTTGGTGTGTGTGATCAGAATATAGACATTAATAAAGTGTAAAGTTTGGTGTGTGTGATCAGAATATAGATATTAATAAAGTGTAAAGTTTGGTGTGTGTGATCAGAATATAGATATTAATAAAGTGTAAAGTTTGGTGTGTGTGTGTGTGATCAGAATATAGACATTAATAAAGTGTAAAGTTTGGTGTGTGTGATCAGAATATAGATATTAATAAAGTGTAAAGTTTGGTGTGTGTGATCAGAATATAGACATTAATAAAGTGTAAAGTTTGGTGTGTGTGTGTGTGATCAGAATATAGACATTAATAAAGTGTAAAGTTTGGTGTGTGTGATCAGAATATAGACATTAATAAAGTGTAAAGTTTGGTGTGTGTGATCAGAATATAGACATTAATAAAGTGTAAAGTTTGGTGTGTGTGGTCAGAATATAGACATTAATAAAGTGTAAAGTTTGGTGTGTGTGATCAGAATATAGACATTAATAAAGTGTAAAGTTTGGTGTGTGTGATCAGAATATAGATATTAATAAAGTGTAAAGTTTGGTGTGTGTGATCAGAATATAGACATTAATAAAGTGTAAAGTTTGGTGTGTGTGTGATCAGAATACAGACATTAATAAAGTGTAAAGTTTGGTGTGTGTGTGATCAGAATATAGACATTAATAAAGTGTAAAGTTTGGTGTGTGTGTGATCAGAATATAGACATTAATAAAGTGTAAAGTTTGGTGTGTGTGTGATCAGAATATAGACATTAATAAAGTGTAAAGTTTGGTGTGTGTGTGATCAGAATATAGACATTAATAAAGTGTAAAGTTTGGTGTGTGTGTGATCAGAATATAGACATTAATAAAGTGTAAAGTTTGGTGTGTGTGATCAGAATATAGACATTAATAAAGTGTAAAGTTTGGTGTGTGTGATCAGAATATAGACATTAATAAAGTGTAAAGTTTGGTGTGTGTGGTCAGAATATAGACATTAATAAAGTGTAAAGTTTGGTGTGTGTGATCAGAATATAGACATTAATAAAGTGTAAAGTTTGGTGTGTGTGATCAGAATATAGACATTAATAAAGTGTAAAGTTTGGTGTGTGTGGTCAGAATATAGACATTAATAAAGTGTAAAGTTTGGTGTGTGTGATCAGAATATAGACATTAATAAAGTGTAAAGTTTGGTGTGTGTGATCAGAATATAGATATTAATAAAGTGTAAAGTTTGGTGTGTGTGATCAGAATATAGACATTAATAAAGTGTAAAGTTTGGTGTGTGTGTGATCAGAATACAGACATTAATAAAGTGTAAAGTTTGGTGTGTGTGTGATCAGAATATAGACATTAATAAAGTGTAAAGTTTGGTGTGTGTGTGATCAGAATATAGACATTAATAAAGTGTAAAGTTTGGTGTGTGTGTGATCAGAATATAGACATTAATAAAGTGTAAAGTTTGGTGTGTGTGTGATCAGAATATAGACATTAATAAAGTGTAAAGTTTGGTGTGTGTGTGATCAGAATATAGACATTAATAAAGTGTAAAGTTTGGTGTGTGTGATCAGAATATAGACATTAATAAAGTGTAAAGTTTGGTGTGTGTGTGATCAGAATATAGACATTAATAAAGTGTAAAGTTTGGTGTGTGTGTGATCAGAATATAGACATTAATAAAGTGTAAAGTTTGGTGTGTGTGTGATCAGAATATAGACATTAATAAAGTGTAAAGTTTGGTGTGTGTGTGATCAGAATATAGACATTAATAAAGTGTAAAGTTTGGTGTGTGTGATCAGAATATAGATATTAATAAAGTGTAAAGTTTGGTGTGTGTGATCAGAATATAGACAGGAATAATAGTGTTATGTCTGTTTGTTTAATAGTTAGTGTGTATTGTATGCAGTAATTTCTCAGTATTTCTGATGTGCTGTTGTGTTTCTCCTACAGCGTGTGTGAAGGAGGTTCAGCAGGTGTGTGAAAACTCCTCTGATGAACATCTACAGCCCTTCAAAGACAAGATGGAGACCTTCATCAGCGCCGGTGAGTGTCAGAAAGGTTGTTATTTGAAAATAATCCCCGAACCCATGTGGACTGGAGATATGCTTTAAAGGTGCAGGATGTAACCCAGTGGTTGATCTAGGTATTGCACTCTTAGTTCAAAACACATTTCACTCCTCTGATGACTCCACACAGGTTGTGAAATAAAGATTTAACAAATAAGAGAAAAAATAATATAGGAAATACTGTGAACAATTTCTGAAACTGTTCAACATCATTTGGGGGGAAAAAAATCACAGGAGGGCGAATAACTTTGACCTCTTTTTATATTGGTATATTGGTATTATACTGGGTATGACCTGACCCAGACCCGACTGACCCTTTATAATGAACCAACCATTCAAATTAAATGAACTTTAAAATGAAATGGAGTCAAAGATTCACACAATTCAGAATTTGGCTGTAGATCTAAACCAAAACCACTCAGTGTATGCCCGGCTTAATGTGTTTGTTTCCATGCTTGATACCTGCAGAAACACACACACACATTCAGACAAACTCATCCAGAATGGAGCTGGTCAGGCTGTGGTGTGGCCGGATGAGGATCGGGTTGCCCTTAACCTGCGTCTTGATCTGTGTTGTGTTGTAAAGCTGGCAGGAGAACTTTGACTGTGTCCTCGTAAAGATCTGCCCTCCGCAGCAGGAATCATGCACAGACCACCAAACTGCATCTGACATTTATGTTTAGATCCATCCAGATCGTTTTTGCACAGTTGCATGACAATTAAATAGTGTAATTAGTGTTTAGGAATTAATTTCAGTAGTATTTAGTAATATTTGGTAAATATTTGATTTCTCTTCTGTTATAGGATTCTCATCAGTCTCAAATCTGCTATTGAACATGATATTGTCAGAGTGGTTAGCACTGTGGCCTCACAGCAAGAAGGTCGCTGGTTCGAGTCCCGGCTGGGTCAGTTGGTGTTTCTGTGTGGAGTTTGCATGTTCTCCCCGTGTTGGTGTGGGTTTCCTCCATGTGCTCCGGTTTCCCCCACAGTCCAAACACATGTGCTATAGGGGAACTGATCAACTAAATTGGCCGTAGTGTATGAGTGTGTGTAAATGAGTGTGTACGGGTGTTTCACAATTGAATGAACCGCCAACTTATCCAGTATATGTTTTATGCAGCGGATTCCCTCCTAGCTGCAACCCATCACTGGGAAACACCCATACACACTCATTCACACACATACACTACGGCCAATTTAGCTTACCCAATTCCCCTATACCACATGTGTTTGGACTGTAGGGGAAACCAGAGCACCCAGAGGAAACCCACACCAACACCGGGAGAACATGCAAACTCCACACAGGAATTTAACGGACCCAGTTGAGGCCAGCGACCTTCTTCCGGTGAGGTGACAGCGCTACCCACTGCGCCATCGCCTGTCAATTTTGCAATATTTAGACATTTTAATTGCACTGTATTGAACCCTGAGATTACAGACATTAATATTAGGTGAATAAATCTCAATTTAATTAAAAAATGCTGACTCTTATGACTGGTTTTGGTATTTTTAATTAAATTGAATAATGTCTTGCTCTTGTTTTGTGACCCTGAATCCTAAAACCAGTCATAAGAGCCAGTTTTTTTCCTCATGTCTTAATCTGCAATCTGAGGGCTCAAAAAATCCAACTGAATTCCCCAAATATTGCAAATATCACATACATATATACTCTGGTAATCGACATTGCACAGTAGAAATGCTCTGTTCTACACAATTCCTTCATGTTCTCCCAACACAAATCGATTAAGTAACTCAAATGTTTTCACAAATGTAAGTGGATTGAACATAAAACAATTAAGTTGTCCCCCTAAAACAAACTCAACAATTGTGTTGAGCTCATTTATAGTGAAGTTTGACAAACTAATCTCGAGAGGAGCACGTGACATGATTGACTGCAGCTGGCCACTCATCTACATGCATTAGTTAGCCAATCAGATTGATCCAAACTCACTATAAGTAGCCTAGCTAGAACTACTCTCTTATCTTCATTTTCCGAAGAAACCCCCCCATCCACCCCTTCCCCTCCTTTACCACGGGGAGCTCTCAAGAACCACCTGATCTCGTACTCCCCTCACATGCTCTATAGACCAGGTGGGACCCCTGGGCTCAACTATCTCCGAGCTCAGGGTTCTCTCCTGGGACAGCATGCCAAACCTGCTAACAGTTGTCAAACAATATCTAAGTGTGAACTCTTGAAATAAGCAGTGTAAACAAGTAGCTATCATCATTTTTGAGTGTGCTGAGAGTTTATTGTTTAATAACAATAATTATTTTGAGATTTTGTACATCATCTCAAAGCTGAAGAAATCTAATCGTCCGCTTGATGTGTGGTTTGTTAATGATTGTCAGTAATTGGCTGAGAAACAACTATTGAAAATGTGACGCTTCATAAAATCTAAATATTGAGAAAATGTGTTTTAAAGGGCGACACGGTGGCTCAGTGGTTAGCTTCGTGGCCTCACAGCAAGAAGGTCACTGGTTCGAGTCCTGACTGGGTCAGTTGGTGTTTCTGTGTGGAGTTTGCATGTTCTCCTCATGTTGGTGTGGGTTTCCTCCAGGTGCTCCGGTTTCCCCTACAGTCCAAACACATGCGCTATAGGGGAATTGATAAACTGGCTGTAGTGTGTGTGTGTGTGTGTGTGTGTGTGTGTGTGCGTGCGTGCGTGTGTGTGTGTGTGTGATTAAGAGTGCTTTCACACCTGTAGATTGATTGTTTTGTTACAATAAAGTTGTTATAGTGTTGTTCTTGGTGCGGTTCACTTTCACACGGCAAAGTTTCTAAACGGACCAAAATAGCTAAAACAAGTCACGTGTGAGTAAACTCTCCTCACATTGGTCAGAGTGTCACGGTTTAGTCCCGCTCAGCTGTCATTTGTCCTTTTTTTAATTTCTTGCAATGAGCAATAAGACATAATAATGGAAACGCTGCGCTTTAAGTGATGTTTTATAAACAAATTTCAGGAGGAGCACGCGCAGAAGTTTCAGTATCAAATACGTCATTGACAATTATTCTATTATCCAATCAGTTCTTGACCAAACCCCTAAATATACCAAAGCTGTCTTACCTGCAGCATCTCACGACTTTAGCATCCCTCCACCACCCCGACACCTCACCTCTTAAGCATTACAATCCCCGGGGGGGAGCGTTCTGGGGCCGGGCTAGATACTTCGCTCGAATCCCAACTCCTCTCTGTTTCCTGATAAGGGGAATAACTCGAGTTTGGGTCTCTCCCCCGAGCTCAGAGCCCTCTCCCCGGACAGCACGCCAAATACGCTTTATTCTGAAACTGTTGCAAGTGTGAACTCGTGAAATTTGAATGGTGACACCCTCAGACATCGTCACCAGGGATAAATCAGAGGTAAGACTCTCTCATAACCATTGCTTAGAATTCTGCATTATATTCTT